>NC_137144.1:22427136-22722136 GCF_949319135.1 Squalius cephalus
GCACGGTAAACTTCCATTCACGTGACAGCCGAGTAGGATCCGAACACGGATGGTGATGAGCGGAAGTAGTCTGGGATTTTTATGCTTTCCAGCATCTCGACCAGAGAATGTCTAATATGGCCCGTAGACGGGCTCTGATCTCGACCGTTGATGAAAACCATAGACTGTAAAAAAAGAGCCGTGGTACCAAACCACTGGATGTCGCTGTGAGGCAAGTCGAGCTTTGCAGAAACCCAGTATTTCCTCGGATAACGCTGTAGTAGTATGCGTGTGTGGTGCATCCGAATGTTTCTGTTTAGGGTCAGTTGCTGCATTTGGGAGCAAAATGTTTACATTACTATAAAGAAAGCGGGTTGCAAGTACAGTAGCATGGACGACCAGCCAGCGTCATATTTATCCAACGGTGGTTAATCAGGTATTCCGAAGTAAGGCTGTCCATGTGAAAATTGAGTTTGTGAATTATCTGTTTAAATAAAATAAGAAACATGCTTAATCACATTTTTTAAAATACTGCAGTAAATAAAACCGAACTTCTCATTGTAGCCCCAACTATGTGGCTCAGGAAAAAAAGAATAAACCATTATTCATAATAAAACCACAACATTGTATAATAAAAATATGTATAATAAAAACAAATTAAAAGTAAAAATGTATATATAGTATGAATATGTATATTACATTTATAAATTTCCAATTTTCCAAATTAAAAAGACACATTGCTTTGAAATATGATTGAGCTTTGCACAAATAACATCTTCAAGTCGAAGGAAACACATAGCCAAACTTGACACGGTTATTTGTGGTCTGTTAGATGCATTTCTGTTTTTATTTTTCATTTCCCAGGTTCTTCTGAGTATGTTTCATCCAAGGCCCTAATATGATGCTCCGTCTGATATGTCACCGGTGGCAGACCGTCGTACAACCTGCGGTTTGGTTAAGGTGGTGCTCCACCTCAGTGAAGCCCAAATCCCAGCAGGGCTCAGACCAGACCCGTCTGAACCCCCTCAACATCCAGATGCTCTCCAGGAACCTGCAGGAGCAGATATTCCAGGGCCGGACGCAGGTGTACATGGACGAGGATGTTGAACGCAGTATAAGACACTTGGAGCAGCATGAACTCTGGGGGAAAGAAACAGACCTGTTACCTGACGTACAACTCAAATTACCTCAAATGTATGGCAATGACATTGACGAACATTTCCGATTACTTGCCCAAAAGCAGAGCCTTCCTTACCTTGATGCGGCCAGCCAGCTTCAGGGAGCACGGCTTCCCGGGATGCCCAAGGAATGGGCTTGGGAAGTGGGCTGGACTCGGTATGGGGCGGGTGGAGAGCAACACAGGGTGAATTTCCCAGATGAGAAGGCTATTGTGTTTGATGTGGAAGTCTGCATGGCGGAGGGACACTGTCCTACGTTGGCCGTGGCGGTTTCCCCAACTGCCTGGTGAGGGTTATTTACCGTAACAGGTCAGTATTTACTATTCATTTCACCACTGATTCCAGACAAACTCTTTTATTTGGTGTTTCAGGTACTCGTGGTGCAGTAAGAGGCTCGTAGAGGACAGATACAGCTGGTCTAGTGATCTGACGCTGGCTGATCTCATCCCGCTGGAGACCCCCACAAACTCCAGCCAGCCGCGGGGCGGTGAGTGGCCAGAGAGGCTTGTGGTTGGACACAATGTGAGCTTTGATCGGACACATATTAAAGAACAGTACTTGCTGAAGGTGAGGGTCATTTCGGACTCATTTGAGTCTCATTTCTTCCTTTTTCTGTTGATTCTAAGGGTGCAAGGATATTTAAATTCTACATCATTAATAAATGAAAACTGTAAAATCTAAAATGCTAAGAACATTATGTTGTACAGCAGGCTTTCCAAAATTGGTCTACTGGAGTTGATAGAAAGCTTAATTAATTGAATCAAATGAAAAATAAAATGATCATAATAAATCACTTGAAATATTTTATCTGTTTATTTGCATGTCATGTGACCAGCATCAGAGGACCTTGAACATGCCGATGTGTTATTAAATTGTTGAAATATTAACTTAAAATCTCAGGTGGTACTAAAAAAAAAAGGGTTTGGCTGACAAAAAAAGTTTAGGAATCCCTGCAGTGGCATTAAATGGTAAATAAAATTAAATCTATTAAAAATCAGTGCTGAAGCTAAAATAAAATAAAATATGAATGACAAAATAAAACAAATTGAAATTATATCTGGAAATATAAATAAAAGCTAATTCTGAATATGAATAAATACTGTTATATATAATTAATTAGATTTGCTAAAGATCATATGTAAAATCATGTTTAGAAAAAAAGTGTTTGTTAAGATTAACTTCAAGTGAACATGCACAATTTACACATCCAATATTAACTGATACTGATAAATTAAACAAAAATCTCTAATATCAGCTGATAACAAATATGATTCTGATTTATCATGCATGTGCTTTTGGGTCGGTCTGTGCAGGGCTCCAAGATGCGTTTCCTGGACACAATGAGTCTCCACATGGCAATCTCAGGGCTGACGGGATTCCAGCGCTCGCTCTGGATGGCCAGCAAGTACGGCAAGAGAAAAGGCCTACAGGAAGTGAAGGAGCACATGAAGCGCCTCGGCCGTCGCCCTGAGGGCCCGATGGTTTGTGCAAACCTCGCAGCTGTTGTCAGTTCACAGTACTGTAGACAGTATTAAATTGCATGCATTTCCCCATGCAGATTGGCTCATGGGAATGGGTTGATATCAGTAGCATTAATAACCTTGCTGATGTTCACGCTCTCTACGTGGGAGGAGAACGGCTGAAGAAAGAACCAAGGGATGTGTTCGTGAAGGGCAGCATGTCTGATGTTAGGACCAATTTTCAGGTAAGCAGGATGCTTAAAGAGGCCATATTATGCCAAGTTTTTGTGGGTCTACTAGAATAGGTCTTCATCTTCTGTTTAGTTCCTGTCTCTATGAAGCCCCTTCTTCCGAAAAGCACAATTTACTCTGATTGGTCAGCTGGACCAGTGTGCTGTGATTGGTTAATCGAGCATGTTTCAGAAATGTCACGCCACTTACCATAACCGCGGGTTTCTCAGATGTAAACACTAAGGCTGCGTCCGAAATCTGTTTATTTGATGCTTCAGGAGCTGATGCAGTACTGTGCTCTTGATGTTTTAGCCACACACGAGGTCTTCACAGAGCAGCTGCCTCTCTTTATGGAGAGGTATGACACTTCATTTACATAAACCCGCCCCCTCAGCGTTTAATTGTGACATATTATTGTTTAAGTGGACAGTCACCTTTGTCAAATCTGCATTTTTCTAGGTGTCCTCACCCAGTGACACTTGCGGGTATGCTAGAAATGGGCGTGTGCTACCTTCCTATCAATCAGAACTGGGGGCGGTACCTGGAAGATGCTCAGGCCACTTATGATGAGCTGCAGAGAGAGATGAAGAAATCATTGATGATTTTGGCTGATGATGCCTGCCAGTTATTAGAGGATGATCGGTAAACATGCATTAGTTTGCCTCTTTCTTTCATAATATCCATTAGACTCCCTTAAAGGGTACATAACATGCACAGTTTCACCTAATCTCATGTTAATCTTGAGTACCTATAGAGTAGTAGTGCATCCTTAATATCTCCAAAAAGTGTTTAGTTTTATTATAATTTTAAAAGAAAAAACAGCTTTCCGATTCTCTCCGGGAAAAGCCGAGGTCCTGGAGGCGGAGCTATAGTCAAGTGGTAGCGCTGATTTCCAGCAAAAGACAGAAATCTGATCCAGTTGTACTTACATGACTGGGGTCTTTTATCACTGGGACCGCTCCACGTTTTAATAGCAAACGATTTGCAAATCCAGCGTCGAGGCCTTGTTAATAAAACATTCGTCACTGAAATGGCCAGAACACACAACCGCACTTCCTACACTCCGTTGCTGCCCCGGAAAAACAAACTGCATCCACTGTTCCTGTAACACTGGGTTCTTTGGAAAGCTGAACACGGTAAGCTTTCCCTCACATCCAAATACACACTTTTTTGGAGACATTCTTGAACAAATCCTATGCAGCGCTGGCGCCGATGATTTCCTGTTGAAGCGCGTTGATGTGCGCGGTCTCGCTCTCCTCTAGTCGACGTGCGCGCGGGCGAGCTTTTCCGAGAGAAATGCTCATATAAGGAGTTCCACTCTGATCTACGTCATTAGATCCACGATCGAAAAAAAAACAGCCGAAACTTGTACCAACCCGGAAGTAAGATTTTCGGCACAGAAATTCTCCGTTATTCGTCCAAAATATTTTTTTAAAACTTTGCCCATGTTTAGCATGAGAATCCATCTCTTTAACAGTGTAAACAACTCTGAATACATGAAACACCATTGTACCCCCCCTTTAAAGGTTCATGAAACCCCTTGTTTCAGCATCACTCAGTTCTCACCACAGTTTTGTAAAATGCTACATAAGTTGACATGGTAAGCCATGGAGTGGAGGGGGGAAAAGGGAGCTTCAATTCATACAGTTTTATTTCGTTCTCATTGAGTTAAAAGCATCAAAGCTTCCCACAAATGCACGCCTCAATTTACCATGACACAATATACACATTTAGGATTTTTAGTTTACGGTTTCATGACCTTTTAAGGAAAAGTATCCACTTTTACAGAACATTCAGTTTATTTTCTTTATTTGTTTACTTATAACTGGTGTGTATTGGTGTGGTGTGCTGTTCAGGTACAAAGATGATCCCTGGCTTTGGGACTTGGATTGGGACGTTCAGGACTTCAAGCAGAAGAAAATACCTGTAAGCAAGAAGAAAGCCAAACAGGAGGCTGAGGCTGCAGCAGCCAACGGAAATATACCCAAAGACTGGGACGAGGGTAAGGGTTTGTCATTAGCACATTTGATCTTGCATTATGAAGATATATCATTACTTGAACATTTTGAACACATTTGGTACTGATTTTGCAGTAGCTGGCTTGAAACAGTATTTTTCTTTCTTGAAATGTTTGAAATAGTTCACTGTTAGTTAAAGTTCATTAAATACACTAAAGTTCAAAAGTTTGGGGTCAGTAAGTAGAAGTCTCTTCTGCTCACTAAAGCTGCATTTATTTGACCAAATTTCTCTATTTGAATATATTTTAAAATGTTATTTATTGCTGTGATCAAAGCTGAATTTTCCACATCATTACTCTAGTCTTCAGTGTCACATGATCCTTCAGAAATCATTCTAATATGATGATTTGGTGCCTCTCATTATTATTAACCAGTTGTGCTGCTTAATATTTTTTTTTTTAGAATTCTTTTATGAATAGGAAGTTCAAAAATTCCTATGCTTTCACTTTCAACCCTTCTTCCAATTATACTCTTCTGACTTTTTCCTCTGTGGATCAGTCCTATCCACTTTGTTTTTTCTCCTATTTACACAGCCACGACTATGAACAAACACAATTTTTTGACATTATTGACATTAAGCAAATATTCACAAAATTGTTGATTTAGCCTAACCCTTAAACACATACCATTGACTACCCTCCTCCTCCTCATTCATTGTTTTAAAGTTTGACATCAGTCTTCTTAGTATTCCTCAATCAATTCATTATAAACAATATAACTAGAACAAAAAATATATAAAAAATGCTTGTTTACCATTTTTTGTAAAAATTGAATAGGGTCGCTAACGACCCGAGGTGTGTAACAGTGTAAGTATATTTTTTTCTGCACAACAATACTTGAATCTTTGAAGACTGAATAAATGCAATTCACCTTTATTCCACAAGGTGGAAATGTCTGATACACAATGATGAAGTGACGTTTCAGTTACCGCAGGCAGAAAACAAAAGAATAGGAAGCATCATCAGCAAAACTTGAAATGGCTCAAAGATTTACTGCAGAGCAAGTACTGAACGCAATCAAATATTAGTGCCATTACCACTTGATGGTGGATCTGGTGAAGAAGCTGTCAGCAATCAAAATATCGATTTTGAAGATGTTGAAAATGATCGTTTTGAGAATATGTTTGAGATGGCAAATATGAGCCAGATCCTGTATCTACTGGGAAATAAAACATTCATGCATTTAAGGGTTATATAAGGGTGCAGAACCCTGAATCAGGATAAGAGGAACAATAACATTATCAACCCTCTGTTCCAGACCCAGGTCCTCCTCCAGAAGAAGTTGAGGCTGATCCACACCCCAGCAGAGAGCTTCTACAGAGACTGAAGGAGACCGTCAGCTGCCTGCCAAAGAGGAGACAGCACTTACCGGCCCACCCCAGGTGAGTGCCGCCCTCCCTTATCCCATTTGGGTAAAATAACACAGGGTTCCACATTACATGTGTGCACATTTGTTTATTGTCTACGGTCAGCTGGTACCGTAAGCTGTGTGTGAAGATGTCTGAGGCCGAGGACTGGTCTCCTGGAGCCAGTCTCATCAGTCTGCAGATGAGGATCACACCCAAGCTGATGGGCCTCACGTGGGACGGCTTTCCCCTGCACTACACCGACCAGCACGGCTGGGGTTACCTGGTACCAGGCCGCAGAGATAACCTGGACATCTCAGAGGATAGTGAAGGACCTGTATGTCCATACAGGTAAAATAAAGTGAGGATAATAATGTGTTTATTAGGAAAATATACAGTGTATACAGCATCTTTCCTAAAACTTGGTTTCCAGGGCAATTGAGAGCATCTATAAGGAGTATTGTGAGCGGAAGGGGAAGGAGCAGCCCCAGTATCTGGACAGCACACTTTCTGATGATGACCACATGTTGATGGACAGTGCTGTGTGGCAGAAGGTTAGAGCTTTGGTGTGTTACTAATCTGGGTTTTTAGGGCTGGTATTTTCTGTGAAAGTGTCTGCATGTTTTTGTCACATGTGTAGGTTGAAGAAGTGAGTCGACTGGAGGTGTTTGATGATGAAGTGTTGAGTACAGCAGGCCCATCCAAGAGGATCAAGGTTTGCTCCATTTAAACCTTATGATAACCAAGAAACCCCCCCCAAAATTGAGTTTTCTTTAAAAAAAAAAAAAAAATATATATATATATATATATTTATAAAAAATTATTAAATGTACATTTTTTTAAATATCATTAATATTACATGATATATTAAATAGTATTACATAATAATTAAATATTTTTAAAATATTATCAAAAATATGATATATGATATTATAATTTAATATTATCTAGTATATAATTTAATATTAATTATATTTTTATTATTAATAATTATTTATATTTGTAATATTTTTTGCTGAAAATATTATTAACATTATAAAAACAGGTAAAAATGAAATTAATACTATTTTTTATATTAGATATATAGGTATAGCGGAGGATTTTTTACTTCTGGGTGGATCGCCTATACTATTGGTCCTCCTAATTGTCAATCATTCTGGTGAATCAATCAAACTTTTCAAAAAGTGGAGAGGGCGGGTCTTATCTAAAATTCGGAAAGATCCTCCACTAAACCTTTAATACTATCTGATATATTTTATAGCATTTCATATTTTTAAGTAATACATTTTTATATTTCTAAAATTAAAATCAATTTAAGACTAAGACTAAAATATTATTAAAATGATAAAAATATTATTCATATTATATGATATATTAAATAGTAATAAATTATTATTGTTATTTAAAATATTAATTAAACATTCCGAATTTTTATAGGATGAACCACTTTTTTTGTGTGTAATATTACCTTCATTTTCTCATTAGAAAAAAATCAATTCAATAAACGAAAACGGGACCGACGAGTGTCCCTATCACCACGGAAATGGACCATACAATGATGTCAACATCCCTGGCTGCTGGTTCTTCAAACTGCCTCATAAGGTACAGGATTGTGTTTCTCTCCGCTTCGTACAATGCAGTCATTGAAGTTTTAGACTCAAATGGTTTAAAATCACAGGACGGAAATGAGAACAATGTGGGCAGTCCATTCTCAAAAGACTTCCTGTCCAAAATGGAGAGCGGTACGCTTCAAGCAGGACGTGAAGGCACCAACGCCACACGGGCGCTAGAGATCAACAAGATGATGTCCTTCTGGAGAAATGCCCAAAAACGCATCAGGTTTGAGATTTCCAAATGTTCTCTATTTGAAATGTTTGCTGGTGCTTACCGCTGATATTTCATCTCTTATTTTGTCTCTCTTTGCAGCTCCCAAATGGTAGTGTGGCTCCGCAGGGCAGAACTGCCGCGCACCGTCAGACTGTAAGTTAACTTCTAGTGTCTTCTTCATTTGATTACAAACATTGCAACCTTGTCTGACGTTCTCTTTGCTCCTTCATCAGACATCATGACTATGATGAGGAAGGGAAATATGGTGCCATTTTACCGCAGGTCATCCCAGCTGGAACGGTCACTCGCAGGGCTGTAGAGCCCACGTGGCTGACTGCAAGCAATGCTCGGGTACCACAACTACAGATAAAAATGACAATTCACAATTAATGAAGATAATCAATTATTTCCATTAATTAACTATTTTTTAATATGTACATTACTAGTCAAAAAGAATGGTACAAATACAGTAAAAACAGTCAAATTGTAAAATATTATTAAACTTTAAAATAACAAAACTGAATTTCCAGCATTGTTACTCCCGTCTTCAGTGTCACATGATCTTTCAGAAATTATTGTAATATGCTGATTTTCTGCTCAGGGAACATTTCTTATTATTAATGCTGAAAACTATTTTTTGCTGCTTAATATTTTTGTGGAAACCGTGAATTAAAACTTTTATTCAAAAAGGTTGCATTAAAATAATCAAAAGTGACAGTAAAGACATTTATGGTGTCACAAAAGATTTCTATTTCAAATAAATGTTGGATCAATAAATTCAGATTTGCCATCACAGGACCAAAAATGTTAAAGTTTAATGTTTCTCAATATTACTTTTTTTTAACCAAATAAATGCAGCCTTAGTGAGCATAGGAGACTTTTTCAAGTCGTCATCGTCTTAAAAAAATCGTATATATATATATATATATATATATATATATATATATATATATATATATATATATATATATATATATGTATATTGTTTTTTATACAGTTGTAAAGATTTTTACCATGGTTGATTTAGCTCTATCTGTCAAATATGGAAGCGCATATCTACCACATAAGAAGAAAAATAGAAGAAAAATAAGAAAAATCTTGCTTTGGTAAATCATAATTATGACATAAAAGTTATCGAAATGAACAAAAAGTCAAAATTATGAGAGAAACTGAGTCAGTTATGACAAAAAGTCATAATTATGACAAAAACTTAATTGCATAATTCCAACTTAAGTCGTAACTTTGATGTTTCATCTAATTATGAGTTAACGTCACAATATTGACTGTCAATTTCGACATTATGATGTAGTATCTCATAATTTCTACTTTTTACCCCCCAAAAAATCTTAATATTGACTTTTTGTCAGAATTTCAACATTTTGTCGTAATTATGACTTATCTCAGAATTTGGATAATTTATTTATTGGTTTTGAAACTGCTTTATAAAAATAAAGGCTGAGAGTTTCTACTTTTTTCACATTATAATCATGATTTACCAAAGTATTATTTTTTTCTTGCGTGGGAATGGTCTTCCATAATTATGACACTGAAATGGCATTAAAGCTGAGCAGTTTGTGTTTGTTTGCAGAAAGACCGTGTGGGCAGTGAGCTGAAGGCCATGGTGCAGGTGCCTCCTGGTTATCACCTGGTGGGAGCAGATGTGGATTCTCAAGAGCTGTGGATCGCTGCTATGTTGGGCGAGGCACACTTTGCAGGAATGCATGGTAATCCAGATGCTGTTTCCTAGCCATTAGATTCCAGGAGGCAAATTCCATGATGGAACAAACTACAACCCGTAGGTCATTCTAAATCTCTGATTTCCAGGATGCACAGCGTTTGGATGGATGACGCTCCAGGGAAAGAAAAGTCAGGGCACGGACCTGCACAGCCGTACCGCAGATGCTGTGGGCATCAGTCGTGAACACGCCAAGGTCTTCAACTACGGACGGATTTATGGGGCCGGCCAGCCGTTTGCCGAGCGACTGCTCTTGCAGTTCAATCACCAACTGAGCCAACAGGAAGCAGCCAGTAAAGCTCGGCAGATGTACGCATTTACCAAAGGACTGCGCAGGTAGGCTAATAAACCCTAATTTATGGGTTAATTGACTGTGTATGCCAAGTTTTTTTTATTTTATCATATATTCTGTCCGGGACTACAGATGAAAAATAACCTTCGGCTAACTCTGGCACAATTACTGAAAAGTTTATTAATGTGCACTGTCCTTGTTAAAAATAAACTAAAAGAAAAAACATTCTTAAAATTTACATTCTTTACTTTTTAAAGAAGTAAAACATGCAATTGATTTATATTACATTATTTAAATAACTTGAAAAGTATAATTAATTAATTAAATACTATTAAATTATCCTTTAAAATATAAAATAGTTAAATAGTGTTACATTCTGATTGTATTGTTTAAAATATTATTATACATTTTTTATTTGGTCCTTTGCATAAAATAATAGAATATGTGTTGATATCACATTTTTTGATTATGTGCAGATATCACCTGTCTGAGGAAGGCGAATGGTTGGTAAAGAAGTTGGATGTAAAGGTGGAAAGAGCTGAGGATGGCACCGTCTCACTCCAGGATTTGCGTAAAATCTCAAAACTGGCATCTCAGAGGTCTGCTGACTACCCTGGCTGCCATGCAAGCCATTTTATTTAAGTCTTATGTTGGACAAATCTGCATGTTATACTTTTGTTTTGATCCTTGAAGTACCACCAGGGGGAGCAAGAGGAAATGGAATCTCACAGGGCAGCGCGTGTGGACTGGCGGGACAGAATCAGAGATGTTCAATAAGCTGGAAAGTATCGCCCACTCTGAGGAACCAGCCACTCCTGTGCTGGGCTGCAGGATATCCAGAGCTCTGGAACCTTCTGCTGTTCAGGATGAGGTGAGGGAACAGTTCCTTCAAGTTTTTTTTGCTTGAAGAAATTGTATTATTCATTATTTTAACCAATTATACCTCTAAACTGATGATTCTAACTGCATGCAGTGACACAAACTTTATAAAATGTAAAATTGGTGAGTTATCTGCAGAATCATGGGTTATGTAGTTTTTCACCAGGAATTGTGCTGTTTAACACCATCATTTAAATAAGTAAAGTTGAAATAATGCGGGCTGATGGCTTCAACAGAAGAATATACCATCAATTACCAACCTCACAGGAATGCTTTATTTAAAAGTTTTATTCAATTTCCCTAAGAAAAAAATGGATATTTTTACCTCTGGAACCTGACTGTTGCACTCTTTCACTGTACCGCAAGTCTTTTAATGCCAATGTGTAATTCAAAATGAACTGGGAACCATACTGTCATGCATACCTTTTTTTATTTTTAAAGAGTGATATTGCACATGATGCAGTATGTAAATGAATGTTGTAAACCAACTGTTTTTAAAGGGGACCTTTTATCATGCTTTAATGTTAAAAAACACATTATTTTTTCTCATATTTGATATTGTTGCAGTACCTCTCTTCCCAGTCTGTCAGTAACGCTCTGTTTAGTTCCTGTCTATATGAAGCCCCTTCTTACGAAAAGCACAATGTGCTCTGATTGGTTGGCTAGACCAGTGTGTTGTGAATGGTCAACCATTTCGAACATGTTTGGGAAATGTCACGCCCCTTATCATAACTGCGAGTTTCAACACACTACTAACTCAGGAAGGCCTCGCCCCCTTTTTAGCATATGTCTTGGGTGGAAATTATTTAAATGAGACTGCAATCGAGGCGTTTCAGGGAGTTCAGAAACTGTTTATTGATATAGAGAATAACTTTGGAGTGACTTTGCAGTCCTTTTTCATGCTCAAGCAGCAATATCACACTAAAGAAAGTTGAAAATGTAAAAAAGCATAATAGGTTATTTTTAGGACAATATAAGTATTGTTTATCTTTTAATTGTTCACATAAACCATAGTTTTGATGGTTTTAGTTAATTTAATCTCCATTTAATTAATGGCCGTTCTATTGTGCTTTAGTTCATTACCAGCAGAGTCAACTGGGTGGTTCAGAGCTCAGCGGTGGACTATCTCCATCTGATGCTGGTGGCCATGCGCTGGCTGTTCGAGGAGCACGACATTGACGGGCGCTTCTGCATCAGTATTCATGACGAAGTGCGTTATCTAGTGACGAGTGAAGATCGCTACAGAGCTGCACTCGCCCTACAGATCACCAACCTGCTCACCAGGTGAAGACCAACCCTTGATTCCTGTTACTGGTGGCATTACCCTGTGAAGTGCATGCTTGAATATTTCTGTCCATTCTCAGGAGCATGTTTGCCTATAAACTGGGAATGATGGATCTGCCGCAGTCAGTGGCTTTCTTCAGTGCAGTGGACATTGATAAGTGCTTACGGAAGGAGGTGACCATGGACTGCGTGACTCCATCCAATCCCACAGGAGTGGAGCGCAGATACGGGTTAGCCCAAGGTAAGACTCAGCCTTAAAGTGCCCCATTATGCTATATTAAAGGTTCCTAATTTTGTTTTGAAGGTCTCCTACATTAGTTATACATGCATCCAAGTACAAAAAACACTTAAATTGGTTTATAATATACATTGCAATATCAGCTCTTTTCTCATTGTCTGAAACGGTTCGATAAATGATCCACACTAAACCCCTCCTTTCTGAGAGCCTACTCTGCTCTGATTGGTCAGATGGCCCAGTCTGTCGTGATTGGTCTACCGCTTACAGCGCATGTTGGAAACAAAATGCCCGTCTATTTTTGGCTGGATGGTTCCTTAAGAAATTCACCAGATCACATGTAGACATTTGTTTATTAATATTATAGCAGCATTTTGTGAACATCCATAACTCATTAAGTCTAAAAACTTGTATTAAGAGCACAATGTATTAATTAAGCAAGAGTAAGGCAGGTATTCTTTAAATATTGTCTACGTGCTACCGTGAATAAAGTTGATCATGCTTTTATATCAACAGGTGAGGCGTTGGACATTTATCAGATTATAGAAATCACCAAAGGGTCTTTGGCCAAAGGAAAACAACAAGCTACAAGGTTAAAGTAATATCTGGTCATGAAAGAATGAACTGTCTCAACGCATAAATGGCCGTCCCAAGTACGAACTCAAAAAAGGGTGGCGTTCTCCTGTGAATGAGGGTGAAAAAAGTGCAAAAGAAGGACTAGAAGTTTTCTTCACTGCTTCCTCCTCTTTTTCTTTGGCGCTTGGTTTTCCTCCAAAGGCTGAGAGTCTTCAGTCTAAGGAAAGAAAGACACCATTGAAGATGAAGAAAGCAATCCCAGAGCTCGGTCTGAGGATGAACATGTTTAAACAGAGACACACCTGTTGGCTTACGTCCTGCTGCTGTTCCTGCAGTGCAGCTTCCAGCGTGGCAGTGTTGATTCTGAAGTCTCTGGAAGTGCTCAGCTTCATATACTGCATCAGATTGACCTGTGGAAAGACATTCACCAATGTGCCGTAATGTTTCAGAGGATTTTGTTACCTTTTTTCTGTTGTATATGCCGTGCATATGGGCAAAGAATTAAGAGACCTTACCTTGGATTTCTTGGAGAGAAGAATGAGAAACTTCTCATACTGTTCAATGTTGAAAATGAGGTTCGGGATGGCTTTAGTCTCACGAAGAACTTTAGCCTAGAAATCACATCAGATGCACAAAACGGGTTCAAGTGGCCTAAATTTGTTACCAAAATATTTTCATTAAAAAAAATCATTTATTTTTCAGTCTCAGGTAATGAATTGAAATAGTTCTCACTGAAGCAGCTGCTACTGCATCATCTTCTTTTTTCTTCTTCTTCAACTTTTCCAGGCCTCCAGTCGCCAGTTCTCCACTCTGTACGAGACATTTAATAATGTGTTAAGACACTGTTGTAAAGGTTAAAAAACACCAAACTGAGAGAAAATGGGCACATACCTGTACATATGTGATGAAACAGTAACACTGGGGAGTGAGATGAGACCCTGACAGCTTTACCTGGACACAAGAAATGTTTGTGAGTTGTTAAATTACATAATTTAGGATGTCATTTAGGTTGAATCTGGATCTACAAGAAACGCCTTGAATATTTTGTGATAAAGATTCTGAATCGTCTTGCCACCCTCTATACTCTAAAGAATTAGAAAAACCTCACCAGTTTCTCCAAACGTGCGGGGAACTGACCAGGTTGGGTCGCGCACAGCTGAATATACTGGAAAAAAAGAAAGAAATTTTTTTTCCCAAACCATATAGAGCACATCAAAAAGACTGAATCTGAGATTATGAATCATATTACAGTCATAAATCAGGATGAGACTCACATATTTGGTAAGTGTAGTGAGGAAGCTGTAGGTTCGACTGAGCTCTCTCATTAGGGTGTCCGTACAGGGTCCCGTGGGCAGAGCGGTCTGAACCAGCTCATGCAGAGCCGTTAACAGCGTGCCTAACTGAACCGTGACGGCCTTCTCGATCGGGTCCTGCTGGCCCAGTGGCTGCTGGGTATTTCCTAATGCACACAGGACATTTCCATAATGCTCTTTATCCTAGATCGGGGGTGTCCGATCCTGCTTCTGGAGAGTTTAGCTCCAACCCCAATTAAACACACCTGAACCAGCTAGTCAGGTGCCAAATTCGAAACACGTCCTAGCATACTACTTTTAATATAGTTACTAAATTGTTATATGGCAGAAATAGTAAGGGTAGTATGCTATTCTAAATTCCGCAACTGTCTTACAAGACATACTAGAAACTTCCAAGCAGGTGTGTTGAGATAAGATGAAGCTAAACTCTGGACAGTGGCCCTCCAGGAGTAGGTTTGGACACACTTGTTCTAAATTAGGGAAATCCAATACTGGTCCAGGATGGCAATAATCCTAATTAAACACACATGAGCTATTCACAGTCTTCAGGATTGCTAGCAACTTCTAGGCTGGTGTGTTGGAAGCCTTCCAGGAAAAAGACTGGACATCTTATGAGATTTTTGGTGCTTTTTACCTGAAGTTGTTCTGTCGGAGCTTATCTGGCCTTTCTTCTTGGCGATCAACCAGTCTACTTCATCCAACACCTTTCCAACCTGAGACAGGACTAGAAGCTGGAAAGGAAGAGAGGCAGACGCTGCGCTCTTTTAACAGGTATGAAGATTTCAACATTCGTTTCTCAAGTGTGTCCGTTCTTACCGTGGTGGATGCAGCTGTTTTCATGCTAATGATGGCAAAATGAGATTGTTTCTCCACCTCTACGTCCTGATCAGAAACAGAAATGACTATTTTAGTGATGTACGATCAGTCTCCAGTTGTTTTGTGCACTGTTTTTGTTGTTGTTTTTTTAACACAATTTTACTGCCTTGAGGAGACCTGAGCACACTAGAGAGGTTTCATTCATTTTGGAAGCAGCCACAGTACCTGGTCGATGTCTCCCAGCTGGCTGTGTATGTCCTGGCACATCTCCCAGAGCAGAGACACTGGGCTTTTATGCAGGACTTGCAGGTTGAACAGCAGGGACAGCAAGCCCTTAGTGAGAGAGATGTCCTCTGAAAGAGAGAAACGGGTGAACGAAGGGTTGGGGATACAAAATGAAGCAGCATTGTGAATACTGTGATGATTTTAACAAGCTTTTTTTTATTTGAGCATCACAATTCCTGAAGACTATATTATTATACAAGTTTAATAATCTCCCATCTCATCCGTTACTTAACTCTTATTCAAAATGTTTTTGTTTCCATAAGATTTATATATATAAAAATGTTTTAGTAAGTATACTGTTGTATTATAGTATGAATACTACCATTTAAAAAAATACAGTGAAATACTATAACAATTTAAATATAACTGTTCTATTTGAATGTTTTAAAGTGTGATTTATTACTGTGATCAAAGCTGAATTTTCAGCATCATTACTCCAGTCTTCAGTGTCACATGATCATTCAGAAATCATTCTAATATGCTGATTTGCTGCTCAAGAAATATTTCTTATTAATGTTAAACAGTTGTACTTCTTAAGATTCTTAAAGAAACTGAAAAATATTATTTCTGTTCATTCAGTGAAAAAAAGTATTAAAACATACCTTTCTTAAACTAGATTTTTACTGTTTTAGTTTTTATGTTAAATATATTGAATCTACTTAGCAATAATGGCTTTTAGGACAAAAGTATAGTTCTTTTGCTAGGAAATAGTTATCCCAAATGAAATGCATAATTTTTGAGAGATATATCCAATTTTTCATTCTTGCAACATGGCGAGATAAATGTTGGTTTGAAAACATCCCAGCTCCCCCTAATAAATGTTTCATCTCTGTACATGAATCACTCACCGAAGTTGGTTTCCTTGCAAATTTTCACAGTCCATGTGAGCATTTGCGTAAACTGCACATAAAAACAAAAAGAAGACGTATTACGATTCCTGACAGCCAACCCTGCAACAACACGAGTGTTTCGAAGAGTTACCTGCTGAGAGGAAGGATCGAGCTGTCGTGACAAAACGCTGAGGATGCTGACCAATAACTGAGCTTCTTTACTGTTGAACTCCTCCTCTCCCCCGCTGAGCTGGTTCATCAGCGCTCGCTGGACACAAAAGATCAACTTAAAACACCTGCTGGTGTGTGTTTTGTCTCCAACTCTGATTGAGCAGAGCAAATGGAACATTATGGTTCATTCTGGGTTTGAAAATGAAGCTGGTACCTGAAACTGGCGGATATAGAAAGCCGTTTGCGCTGTCAGAACAGACCCCTCGCCCTCTCCCTCTGCTTCCCCTGAAACATCTTTAATACAGATTGTGTTTCATTAAAACACCATTAACATACAAAGCTATTATTTCGAAGTCACAGGAATGCTAAGACGCCCACCGAGAGAAGACAGGAAGCTGCTAATGCGTGTTGGGTATCGCTGTATCACCGTGGTGAAGACTCGCAGCAGACCCTCCAGACATAGTAATGATACACTCTGGCCCTTCTCCTTCTTCCCAGCATCCTCCACGGTGGACGGCACATTAGTGTAGCGCCACATTAGCACACTGCAAGAAGGGAAACCGGAAATTAAGAAATGCAGCATCTTTCAAGAACTGTACTCCAAAGTATATCTAAAAACATTAAGCTTTTATGAGGTTTTTAAAGTCACCATGAAATCATGAAAATTGAGGAATATTGCAGTATTTATAATAAAAAAATGTATCTGTTCACATCACTATTTTATAATCTTTAATCAAAATAATTTCCCCTCCCTCTTGCAGCGTCTTCTCTTCTCTGATGATGTGTTTAGTGGCGTGAGGGATGGACAACCTGTCACTCACATGAGATCCACCAATAGCAAACCACAACCATCCAATCAATTCCAGACGGACAAAATCAAGTCCCACCCTACATTCATTCTAGTTCGAGAAGCCGTTTCACTTGGATATACTTCACCATATGGAAGAAAAGTCTATCACAACATCCGTTTCATGCCAGCTTTAACAAATGTTTCTTTTTTGGGGTTTGTTCAACTGAAGTCCAGATGTTTACATAATGAAATGTGATGGCCAATAACAAAAAGCCGAGACCTGGTGATGTCACAGAGGTGGCGGAAGGTCTTGTCAGGGCTCTGTCCCTCCGGTCCGTCTGTGTGTCCGGTGTCCTCCAGCTGCTGGATCTTCTGCAGGGCCACGCTCACACAGTACCGCAGGAAGTCTCCACTGGAACGCAACACAGACAGGCTCTCCTCGCGGCTCTGAGTGCTGTCTCTAAAAGAAATTAATACTTTTATTCAGCAAATGCGCATTAAATTGATCAAAAGTGTCAAAGAAATTATTAACGATGCAAAATGTAGGTGCACAGTGAAACTGTACCTGAAGAGAGCAGTGAGCAGTGTGGAGATGAAGCCTAGAGACAGCAGGCTGCGGGGGGGTTTGCTGGACGACGTGGGGCGTCCCTTCCCTGCCCGCTCCCTCAGGATCTCAGACACTTTATGATAGCGCTTGAAAAGCTCCAGAATGTCCTCAAAATGGTTCTTGCTGCTCAGCATGTGCACCACAGAATATGTTAAACACATCCAGCATGTAATGCCTGATTTAAAAGTATTCAAAAACAACGCTTTCACAAACACACACCTGTAATTAGCAGTGATGAAGTTGTACTCCATGAGAACCTCGTTCAGTCCCATCACCAACACAGCGTAGATGCTGTTTTTTATTCCAACACTGGAACTCGTTGAAAATTCAGCACACTTATCCTGAGAAGCAGAAAATGAAACATTAAAACTGCATAAATGTGGATTTTTTAAAATGTTTTTGAAGGTCTCTTATGCACATCAAGCCTGCATTTATTTGATAAAAAATACAGTAAAAACTGTAATAATGTGAAATGTTATAACACTTTAAAATAACTGTTTTTCTTTTTGAATATATTTTAAAATGTTATTTATTCCTGTGATCAAAATGATTTTCAGCATCATTACTCCAGTCTTCAGTGTCACATAATCCTTCAGAAATCATTCTAATATGCTGATTTGCTGCTCTAAAAACATTTCTTATTATCATTTGTTTGGTTAAATGTTGTGTAAAACGCGATACATTTTCCCCAGGATTCTTTAATAAATCGAGTTAAAAAAACAAACAATTTATTGGACATTTTTGTAACATTTACTGTCACTTTTGATCAATTTAATGCTTCTTTTCTTGCTGAATAAAAGAACTACATTTCTTTTGGAACAGTATTATCCAAGTAAATAACATTTTCATTTAGACGTAACCAACCAGCCAAGGTAAGAATCATGCCTTACCAACTCAAAATCCTCCAGTTCGCTTTTAATCATGCGCTTCGTTATGCTTTCTAGTATAGCATGCAGTTCACTTTGGACTCCGCCCTCCTCTTCGTCATCTTCATCATCGCTCGCACTACCACCTGACCGTATGTTCTGGTTCCACAGCAGGCAGTGAACCGTGCAGCACAGCAGGTGCGCCTGGAGAAACATATATGACCTGAAGTTTCATCCTGTACATGTTCAAGTGCAGTGCATCGATGTGATTGAGGCATGGCATCAGTACCAGAGGCTCCTGGAGGAAGACCTGATCTCCATGTGCGCTGATACACGACTCCAGCTTTAGAGGCGGAAGCAGATCTTGCTCGGGTTCAAAGTATCGTTTCAACTGGTAAACACAAATAATAATTGAATCAGTAGCATTGTCAGAACAGGAAGGCTCTCGTTTTGGTAAAGGATGATACACACTTGTGACAGGAGGGTCTGCATGATGGAACTCGACAGCTGAGAGTTACGACGAAGGACATCGTGGAAACCCTAAAATCAAACAAATCTCAGTACAGCACAGAAGACAAATGGAAAGGATCGATCAATCACAGCTGTATTCGTTCACTTAATTTCTAAAAGGGGAAATGAGAGGGTCAGACCCAGACCTCATAAAGCATGAGCCGGACGTCAGCCTGCTGGTTAAGGCACCGGCGTAGACTGCTCAGGATCTCCAGGC
The DNA here is from genome assembly GCF_949319135.1 of Squalius cephalus. Classification (NCBI taxonomy): domain Eukaryota; kingdom Metazoa; phylum Chordata; class Actinopteri; order Cypriniformes; family Leuciscidae; genus Squalius; species Squalius cephalus. Next base: position 22,446,581 of record NC_137144.1, read on the forward strand.
AGAAGGCTTCATTAGCAGCAGTGTTATAGCGCGAGTGCACGTCTGCATGGACCTGCAATGGGAATCAGATACGGTCACACAGTTAGAGGATTCTTAAACCGGATTGGCTGGCGTTAAAGCGACGTCACAACAACGTAGTAGCATTATGCCACACAGTTAAATATCAAATATCACTGATAATGATAAATAATAATAAATAAAAAACCTTGGCTAACCAATTTGGTACCGATATATTGTGCAATCTCCATTAAACATAAAATCTGTTTCAACTGGCTTTGATTTTGTTGTTTTTATGCAGAATTTTACTCTTAGTGAGGACAGAAAAATACATTTTTGGAAAAAAAACAAAAAACTGGACATCAGTAATGTAAACTGCATTGCGCACAGTTAAGACGCGCAGAGTAAAGGAGATGTCTATAGTTTACCTGGCTGGTTGTAATGGCCTGACTGGCCTGGCTAGAAGCTAAACTCCCCAGAATACGAAAGTTCTTCAGTAGCAACAGGAAGCCCGCCACTGCTGACTTCCGGCCATCTAAATGACTTCAGAGAGATGATGATGATTCATTAGTACTTCGTCATCATTCAACACAGAGGAAAATACATTTGGATGTGGACCATTCCTTACTCTACCTGGAGAACATGGCCTTCCGGAGGACCAGGATCAGGGCATCTTTCATAGACATGCTCACTTTGAGCAGGGGCTGAGCAGAAGAAACATTAAACATATCAACAAATGTAAAAAAGCATAATAGGTCCTCTTTGATATCATGTGGATTGAGATGTTACCTGCACAGCTTTGAGGAGCCCCTGTACACTGCTGAGGGGCAAGTACGAGAGCTGGTCAAACGTTTCTGTGACCTTAGACGAAGATTCCAAGAGGATCATGGGAGCAGACATCACAATGCTGGAAAGAACGTCTGCGGCAGAGATAAAGCCAAGAAGAACACAACAAAATTTAGCTAGTGAGCTTGAATTAAAAATATGCAAAAAGACAACTACTAACCAATGAAATGGGTGACAGGTGAGGCTGTTTTAGTCACCAATCGATTCAAAACTTGCTCTAGGATCTCTCCTCTGATTGGTTCATGCATCTGTACAAAACAACCCCACAAAGTATGTCACATATTTGCAATGTTTGGTGCATGATTTATGTATAACAAGGGGAAAAACATCGGTTGACAACACTGTACCTTGAAGCTCTCAAGAAGAACTTGTCCACCAAGTCGACACGCTTGCTGGTTTGGCGTTTTAGTGGTGGATGTTCCTTCTGTGACCTTCCCAAATGGTCCAGCTTTAGGCCCAAATGAGTCCATAAGTATAAATCCCAGTTGCACCAGACCTTGAGTGACATGATCCCAGCCAAACACACTGCAGATAAAGACATAACACTGAGCAAAACCACACAATAAATAAAGGAAGAAAAAAGCACTGCAGTTTAACCAGACCTGTTTTTGACGGTGTCCAGAATCATGTTGGAGACACTGTTACACTGAGGCAGCAGTTCCTGCAGAAACTTCGAGCTGTGCTGAATCTGATCATCCTTGAAGTTTTTTGTGATGGCACCCTTCAGGAACTCAAATACCTAAGCATTATGGGTAATGTTAAGAGTGGGACAAACGTCTGAGTCAGTAAAACCAGCATATTTTGGCCATCACAGGCACGTTTTGAAGAATTTGGGGCTCTTGATGTTCAAATGCACACATGACTCATAAAAATGCTGCGTTGGTGCTGGGTGATACATTAAATATTGGCACAAATATTATAACAGTATAATTTCTTATTATATAAGATGACGGAATATCGTGCGTATCACGATAATGTTAAGTTTAGCTTATGAAGAGTTCATCATCAAACTTTCCAAATTTTTAGCTACATCGCCTATCCCTACTTAGTAGACCGCTCACTAGGTTTAAAGAAGAAGGATGAAACCCAGACGTACCTGCTCCTCGTACCGTTGGATACGAGCCACAGAAAGCAGCAGAGCGATACTGAAGGGACACAACGGATCACTCTGGGCCACCTACAGAAGAAGACAACCAGCTAGCACTCACAGATGCTCAAAGAAAGGGGTGTGATTATACGTGAGGCTGGCAGACTTTCACCTTGAGGTTTTTAAAAAACTCCCTGCCGAGCTCATGGTCAAGACGAATGGCAAAGACTATGTGGAGGATGACGGTTCCCTCGACGTGTCGCAGCTGATCCTGTGGGATGGTCTGCACCCCCACATCTTCACTCCTAACACAGATACACACATAAAATGATCTGTCCAATTAAATGAAACCATCTGACCTGAGCAAGTGGGATACTCACTCTGCATTTCTCTGCTCCTCTTTCTGAAGTTGGTCTTGCTTCTTGAAGTAACTGATGATTCCCTCTAGAACCAACTTCTTACAGCCCTGTTGATGAAAAAATAAGAATCTGACCATAAAGACACACTGTTTTAAAGAACTTTTAAAACATATCAACAGACCTTGGCAGAGAGCAGCAACAGCTGATAGACCAGAGGTGGAATCTCCTGTAGATCCAACTTGAGGAACATCCGTAGAATCTTCTCAATCAAAAACTGAAGCTCCTCAGCAGATAACGGAACATCCCTGACACAAAAAACATGTTGTTTTTGTGTGTGTGTGTGTGTGTGTTCAAGACACAAAGTTGATAACTAGCCAGTTAATGTTTCAACATACCTGAACATGGTCGTAAGGTGTATCACACACTGTGGATCCCATCTGCGTGAATTGGAGATATGTTACTAAAATGTTGGTGCGGTATAGTTTATAGATAGAACACTGTCTGACTTTTGTGTTCTAGTTTTACTTGGAGAGCTCTGTCTCTTCATTTCTTGATTGTCTTTATTGATTACTTATTGAAAACCAATTTAAAGCACTTAAATTCAGACTTCACCTGCTGGAGCAAAGACTGTTGATCAGCTGTTTCTTGTATTCATCTCCACTCAGCTCACCTGAAGTAAAAGTAAAACAAGTTTTTTTTTAAAAACAGTAAAAAAAGTTTCTTATCTTTACTCCAGAAGTATTTAATCCAAATTCACTTAATTAACATCAATTAACTGTCGTTGTTTGACCCTACAGAGTTATTTCCTTTTTTTAACAGAACAGTTTGTGCTTGGCAAATAGCATCTTACCTTTCCCATAAGCTAATGTTTCTGTAGCGGCAAGAGCTGTTAGGATTGTAGGGAAAAGTTCCAGCGATCTCCCACTGTTCATCTCACCCACTTTGATGGCGTCCACATATAGAGACGCTAATGTGGCTAATGCGTGACCAGGTAGACTGTGTGTCTGTGGCACAGAAGAAACCCATATTATACAGGTATAGTATTAAAGTCACCATGATTTACACCATTTTTGTAATGCATGTGCCCTCTTTAATCTTTAATCAAAATAACTCCCTCCCTCTTGCAGCGTCATCGCAAGTTACGTAATGAATCTTTAATTACAAGTTCAGTCCCAGGGATCTCCCCATACGGGGTTCGAAAATTCAACATACTGGTTACTAGCCTAGACCTTTAACCACTACTTCACTATTAATTTGTGTACAACGGTACGGTAAGAAACTCACCTCCAACATCAGAAGCCCAATGATATCTGAGGCCACTTCTGTCTGCAGGTCTCCAGATTCACACAGTGGAATACAGTGCTTGTACACTAGCAGTCTCCGGTTAGCGCCATGTGAGTCACTTACCGGTGAACCTAACATCACAAACAAACACAATTCATATTCAGCTTGATTAAGCAGCACAGAGTAATTTTTAGTTTGTTTTTTTACACTTACACTTACAAGACATGGAGGCAACATCATGCGAAAGCAAAAGTTTTTGATCATACCAGTTATTTCTAGTATTACTGAGAGAGATATTATAGCTTTTATTAATATTTTGAATTATTATTTATATATATATATATATATATATATATATATATATATATATATATTCCAGATTTATTTAAAAAATAAATAAAAGTATTTTCTTTTTCTTTTTTTCAGTTTGTTATTTTAGTACATCAAGTACATAGTACATTGCATTGGCATCTAGTTAAAATGAAATAAGTGATGGTGTATTTTATTTCAGTTACTATTTTAGTTAACTATAATAACCCTGAATGATACCATTGTATTAATACTCTATTAACAGATGTATTTGGTACTTTAAAATTAAATCAAATGAACACTTACCTTTAAATATGGCTTTGATCAGGACGCCTGTATCCTTCCCTTTCAGAGCACTATTAGTAAGGATGGTTGTGAGCTGTAGAGGGACAAAAAAAAAAAAAAAAAAAAATATGTATACATAATTTTAAGGTGATGCCTTGTCCATGACATGATTAGAGAGTTTTGCATTGATTACAATCTCACTTAACCTATCCACACTACAGCACACAGAAACACAAACCTGATCGTCGGACAACAAAGTGAGATGCTTCTGTAGCTCATCTACACCATCACTCTCTGATAACGATATGATCTTTTCCACAGAAACCTTCATCTTGGACATCTGTGTGCCCAGACCTGTGAGTATAAGGTCACATAAACACGTGCAATTAAAACAAGAGGAACGTCCTAAAAAGAGAATTTGATCCGGATCATTTCTGTTTTTTTGCCCCTTTTTGGAGCTTGACAGTTCATGATCACTATGAACTGCCATTGTGTCTTTGCAAAAATGCTTTTCATTTTGTGTTCCACTGAAAACTATCAGCCTACGAGGGAGAACAATACGAGTGATTAAATGATAACAGAAAATGAATTCTAAATTAATTTGTTAATTCTGTGAATTATTACTTGTATTATATTATATATATATTCTCTGCTTACTGTAGTTATTCGGCAGTTTAGGAACGTTATAACCTAATACTAATAATAAAAGCATGACTCAAAGGTGCACATGAAAAAACACGGTCAGTTATGAAGTAACACATGCATGTACTACATATGCATAAATTAATTAATTCATACATACCTGTTCATTATATTTAGTGAAATATAAAGATATGCAAGTTATTACGTTGCGTAAGCAAAAGTAGTAACTTAATAACGATAGAATAGCATCTCGTTGGCTAGCACAGCAAAAATAAGTCATAATCAAAGCAATATTTGAATTAGGACAACATAATAGAAATAAAGTCAATAAGAAAAAAAGCAAAGAAAACAGAACAACTGTCAGATTCGCATTTAATACAACGGACTTATTGAAATCGGAACGTTTAAACGCGAAGTGTATAAGTTAGTAGTCTACTTTTACAGTGTCAGACACTTGCCTGTTTAAGCGAATTTTATGTAGGATTTGTTGACAAATGTTCCTTTTCAGAAAGACTTGTTTCTTGATATCTCTTGCTTTTTGCAGTCGGTAACCCGTCACCTTGTTTCATAACAACCGAAACTCCCGCCAGTATGTGCATGGAACACTTCCTACTACGTCATGTCACTTCTGTACATTTGATTGGCCCGTATGTGCCGGGGTAAGCAGTCCATTCGCTTTTTACATTATTACGTTTTTTTTTTTTTATATTCACTGTCTTTTTTTCAGCTTACTTTGCTACTGATGGGCATTCATAAAGTTAATTATTATGTTAAAATTACTCCTCCATATCTGTTCCTAGATTGTGGTAGAAGTAACTTTTCTCAGCGCTTGATAGAACGAACCAATCACAATCGTTTTTGTTGATTAGTCGATTTTGTAAAATAATTTATTACTGAGGAGGATTTAGGAAATGACCAAGTTGTTGGGAAAAGAACATTTGAAATATTACGCAATATACCCAACCCAACTGACTTTTTATCTCAGTCCAATGGAACGGGTTACTCTAGAATTTTTGCAATTCTATTTCATGCCGCTAGAGGCAACCTTTTACAGCTCATTTGGTGGCAACAGGTGAAGCCAAAATATTGATGTACTACAGGACTTATGGATATTTACTAGTTTGCGGAAAGGAGTGGATGATTGATTTCCTTGACTTCGAGGTGAGTGGATGTTACATGGAATGGGGCTCTCCATTTATTTACAATTATTTTATCTGTCATATTCTGAAACTGGCTCTCTTGGTTTCCTATATTAAAACGTGCTGATTTGGGGAATATGATTATCCTACTAGTCGTTGATTATCAATTATGAGAGCAGTTATTATCAATACATAATACTGATAATTATATAGATTTTATTTGATTAATTTACACCTTACAGACTGAAGCATTGACAAATGTGTCTGTTTTCCTACACGAAATAGTTTTTACGAAGTCAGTGTTTATGTTTATGTACAGTAGGTAACGTTATATGATGTGGTATTGTATGGTATATTGTATAATACTGTATACAAGCACATAGGTTATGACTTAAAAAAAAAATTTGGAATGCAAATGAACTTTGTTGCAGGTAAACTTTTTATTGTGTTGAACATTCACTTAATCTGATTAGTTATACAGAAATTGTATTATACCATAGAAGAAAGCAAAAAGCTTGAAAAACAAACAAACAATTGAAATAGTCTTGTTATAGATATTTCATATATTTAAAATAAAAACCATAGCCCTAGAATAAAAACATGAATTAGTTTTTGTTAGATTATTCTAAACACAACTTCAATAGTTGTTGTTCTGTTTCTTACTTCAAATATTTCAAGTAATTTAGCAATAATCAGCAATAATCAAAGGAAAAGCTTTGAATAGGATCAGCATCTTTTCTCCAGTCTTCAGGTCCTCTAGTCCACACATTTGGTTGGAGTGCATGTGCAGCTCTCAATGTAAATGTAGTCATGAAGGATCTCGCTGTTATTGGCACACTTCATTGGCACCTGTTGACGGCTGAATTTATCTTCTCGGCAACAAGAACAGCTGTGCATCATGATGTTCTCTTCCATTGAATACCTGTGCAGGTTTCCAAGATGAATATGCTTTTATTAGCTTAGTTTTTTTCATACAAAACAAAATATTTAATCAAATACTGCTGTACTGATTTCTTTTGGGTGATTTGGTAATTATGAGTTATCTGATGTGCTAAAGATGGAAAAAATCCAGATTTATCTGCTGTGATCTAAGATATTCAATGTGTGCTGTCAGCTTCTCAAATCTTTGATGCTTATGTATGAAATATTTTGCTAACTGATTTAAGTCATTGTGAAACCAAGTTAGTAAGTAACCAAGGAGTTAGTAACCAATTTTACTTCTGTTGTTGGCAGATTTAATGTTATCCATTGGGAATTTGATGATGCAAAGAGGCATTGTGATGAATATTGCATAATAATAAAAGGAAAGGTAATGGGTTCAATTTCAAATGGACTTTACCTGTTCACATGAAAGTGACATGCTTTGCTGTAGCGAGTGCTAATAAATGTGATGGTTATTACTCTGGTGAAATTATTGCGTAATCAAGGCTGCACAATTCATCTCAGGATTCAAAATGCAATATTTTTTTGTGTGAGTGTGCTCTTACATTGATTTGGTACCACAGTGACCACTGCAGGACGTCACTTCTATGGGGTTGATAGACTTGCAGTCATCTACCTCCACATGGGTGGTGTTCTTCAGAACAATGCAGGTCTTGGGCTCACCTAAGATAAGAGAGAGAGAAGGAGAATGAAGTAAACTTGTGTAAAGGAACATCTGATCCATTGTTTTATGTATTATATGCTCATGATGGATTTCTTCTTTGATCTTTAGTACAGTTGAGGGAGAATAGCAATGAAACGGTCATTTTTACAATTCATCTACATTATGATCTGCTGTAAAAATGGTAGGACTGGTGTACTGGTAGTGTGGTCATTGATTCTGAGGTAATAAATAGACAGTAATTAAAGAGTAGCTTACAGATCTTGCAACACCCATCTGCATCATATCTCTCAGTTCCCTGTATATATTAAAACAGACACATTTCAGCATTAGTGGACAGTATACAAATCATACATCATACAAAATGTTGAAGCTTATTATAAATAAGTTATCAGTGATGGAATGTGTGTTTGTGTGTATAACCAATTTTACTTCTGTTATTTGATTGATTTCCAAGTGAAACAGGATATTAATTAAGAAAAAGTGTGGGGTCGGATTTGGTTTTATCAACTGGGAATTTGAAATAATGCATGCTTATGAATAGTCCTTTTATAATAATAAAACAAAAGGAAATGTCAATTTCATATTTACTTTAACTATAGGCCTACATTTACTTCAGCTTACAAATACATGTAGTTGACAGAGGCATGATTTACTATAAAGAGTATATATTTGACTTACAGCTTCACAGTCATCTGGATTAAAGTAAGGGCATTTTGGTGTGTTCTTCTCTGTTACAAACACGCCATTAATTTCACTGCAGGTAATGCTCTCGCATGTGTAATTTTGCACTTCTCCAACCTAAAAGAAAAAATGAAGACAGGCAACATGAGGATTGAAGAACAAAAAAGTTTCATTGACTGGTGAAATAGGTGGTTGAAGAAAAGTTTGAGAATATTTCAAATGTACTTGTAGAGTATGTGTGGTGTTGTCTGGCGCAGTATAAATGCAGGCTTTTTGCTTGCATACTCCGCAGCACTCTCCTTCTTGTTCCACACGCTCAAAGCCCTTGGAGTGCAAAAAGAGTACTTTAAATTTCATTTAAAGGGGTTATATCATAAGCAGTCCATTCTTACTTGATCTTTTGAGATAACATGATGCAGGCTGCTGTGAAAACATACTGTAACTTTCAGAGATCAAAACTTCCTCCCAGTCCAAATAGGCTTTACTAGAAGTTCAGATACTTTATTGTTGGAGTTTATAATATTATTAATCAATCCTAATGTATTCTGATCACAAGCATAAATTGTAAATATTACCTCAGCACAAGGTGTACAGACTTTATTAACACATTTCACAGTATGTAGTTGAGTCTGTTGGTCTTTATCCATTTCACAGTAACATTCCAAACAAGGCTCTGAAGGGATTTTAACTCCAGGCTAAAAAAAAAAAAGAAAATGAACTTTTTTAATGGCATATAATGTAATATGTGAAATTTCCAGTTGGTTGATGTTAACAGTTAGTATAAACACATGAACCCAGCAGCTCACCTGGTACTCAGAGTTATTGTGTACACAGACATCTTTGGGCACTGAATAGGAAAATTTAAGGTTAAATAATTATAATGTAATACATTTAGCAACCTTTGTAGTAGGGGATTACATTAAAATCCACATAATTCCAAATGTTGTAAAAGTAGTCTAGATATGAAATTTGAGATTTACCACAGGGTGGACAGCAACTGTTCTCAGGTATATCTGCTGATAACTCATATCCCACATCACATTTCATAGAACACAGGCTGGTATCACACACTGAATGGGCAGAGGAGACAGCGAGTATTATTTCAATTATTATGGACATTTTTGTTCCATTTTGAGTGCTGTGGCTCTAATTATGTGTTTACATGTTCAGATACTATCTGCTCTTACACACAGTCTCAATATCTACCTTTGGAAAGTTTCATATAAATCCTCAACTAGATGTTTTTTGTGTTTTTTTCACCAGGAATTGGAATTGGACTATGAGTTTCTATAAAGGAATTGAGGCAGACATGCATGCTGGGTTGCAGTGGATTGTGGAAGACTGCACTGCTTTTGACTCGGACATGTGACTGAAAGTTAGGTTCACAGTATGTTTTTCAAATCTAATTATGTTAACATTACCCTGTGTTCAATTACTGTTCATTATTAGCAAGATTTTAGAAATGCTAAAGCACCATCATACAATAATGATTAATTCGCTAGTTGGCTTTTGCTTAGCATTTCCTCCCCTGTCTGAGTGGCTTCAGTGATGTTTTAGGAAAGTTGTTTCAGAGTTGGAGCTAGTTATTGCATTTTGATGAATGATTATGAACCTTGTTTTCCTTTAGTTGATGTATCATGCACCGGTAGACCAGAAATGTGTATTAGGACAGTAAATGAGGGCGGTTTTGTTGTCATGTTTATTTAATTTAGTCTGTTTAGCTCTCTGATTGTCATTGTGCTTGTTTACTCACCACAGGTTGGACAGCAGTTTTCAATCACGCTTTTGTATTTGTGGCCACAGGGCGTTATGGTCGGACAGTTCATAGGCTCTTGGACAACACCAAAGCTCTCACTGGAGCACGTGTATGTTGTGCAGTTAACCATCCATGTATCTCCAGGCTACAGGAGAGGAAGTAAGGGGATAATAGTTAGATGTGAGTTGGGATTAAAAATAATGGTAAGGTTGGGTTTATTGTGTTCAAATGCCATTTTAAATTTGGCTAAATGAGTGAAGTTTTTTTATACTGCCATTTGTATGAATTTCAGCGTAATTTTGCTGTAATGTAATGGTTACGCTCTGCTATTTTCACACAGTTTCAATCATATATCATTTTTTTGTAAATTTGTAGTGCTGTCAGTACAGAGAACAACGACAAAAATCGGTGTTGCCTACACCGTGTTATCCTCTTTTTAAAATTTGCACCCTGTTGACTTCAATGGGGCAAGTTTTAAACCTGCTTTTAGCCTCTTAACATCCTTGATGTGTCATTACAAGTGCACAGCCACGTGAGTGATTCCTTCAGAGTCAACACGCGGTGAATCTGACTGCAGTAGATGTGAAAGATATGAATAAAAATGATAACATTTCAGCCAGCGCACATACCTGTATTTACATCCTGTTTTCGGCTGAAGTCCACAGTAGTCGATTGTCGAGTTCGGGCACATGATCGTACGTACTAAACCAATGCGCGTGAACTCGACAATCGACTACTGTGGACTTCAGCCGAAAACAGGATGTAAATACAGGTATGAGCGCTGGCTGAAATTTTATCATTTTTATTCACATCTTGCACATCTACTGCAGTCAGATTCACCCGTGTTAACTCTGAAGGAATCACTCACATGGCTGTGCACTTGTAATGACACATCAAGGATGTTAAGAGGCTAAAAGCAAGTTTAAAACTTGCCCCATTGAAGTCAACAGGGTGCAAATTTTAAAAAGAGGATAACACGGTGTAGGCAACACCGATTTTTGTCGTTGTTCTCTGTACTGACAGCACTCCAAATGTACAAAAAAAGGAGCTCAATGTTAAAATTGACCGGAGTTCTCCTTTAACACTGGTCCACTTTCCTGCAAAGTTTTGCTTCAACCCTGATCAAATACACCTTGACAAGCTAATCAAGGTCTTTAGGATTACTAGGCGGTGAACGAAATTGCCTTCTATACCCTTAAATAGAGAACTATTTGAGGGGACAGCCATTTGTAGTGGTGTCAGAATCCATAGTGGACATTATGGAGTGCTCTCATTCAATCCCACAATGCACCGCAATATTGAGTGTACAACTGATGTACGCTCAACGGCTAGAGAATACCCATAATGCACTGTAAGAGTCACGCGCCTCTCAAGTAATTCCTGTGTCTGACCAGAAGATGGTGCCCGCAGCTGAATCATCCATTCATTTTCCAAACTGCTTGTCCAATGTGGCTACAGCGTCATAGCATACAGGTATAAATACCTTTTTTTATTGATTATTAAATTGTTTAGTTAAGGTTAATACATGTTTCCATGACAGATTTAAAGATAAATCTTTTCATCTTACTACTGGAGCAGCCAGTTTGCTAAGTTTCAAATAATTATTAAACAGCAAGCACGAACTGTGCAAAAGCACTTACAGTACACTCAGTGTCCGAATTCACTCACTCCATTGCCTTAGCTCCCTCAAGTGAACTGTATTAGAGGAGTAATGTTGGGAATAGTGAATGTGGGTATAAGGGGCAATTTCGGACACAGCCGTAGAAAGTTGTTGGCAGGTGAGTTTGATCTGGGTTGTATCTGAACTCTGAAAGTGGACCTTGAGGACCAGAGTTGATAATCCCTGGACTAGAGTTAAGTTCACAATCCTAGTAAATATCATGTAAATAGTTTTACCTCTATTACTACTACTAAAAGATACATACCTGTCTTGGTAATCCATCAGGGCCGATGCAATCTACATGTAGGGAGTGCAAAATGCATCAACAAAAGTTTGACTTTAAGGCACATTAATATAACAAATATCATAAATTAAGTAATAATGCTTACCGCAAGTAGGTGTACACTTATTTGTTGTTGAACTAACTAGATATGTGTTGTCGGGACAGAAACAACCTTCCATGAATGTTTGATTATTTTCGCCTGGTAATTCCACAAACATCTCATTGTATCTGGTTTGTAAAGCGCATATGGCAGGAAGATTGTTAATGCAGTGAAATTTGGACAGTTCAGTATTATAATATTTCCAATTATGGATATGAATTGTTATAGAGAGTGCTTACCTTGTACTGCAGGTTTTTTCCACTTTAGGCCCACATGCCTTGTAGACTTTCTGATCGGCACATTTGTATGCTATTAACAAATGACAATCAAGAGATTCAGGATACTGTCAGATAAGAGATCCAACATTGTGTTATGGTGGGTTCATTCTCCTCTCTTACCGCATAGCCCGTTGAGGTCGGCTGAGTCTCTCCAGTCCACACAGATAGACTTCTGGCCACATAGCTGTGCATAGGCCTCCACACTGGCACAGGCCATGGAGTCATTTTTCTTGTAGCACACATCATATTTACATGCCTCATAGTATTTTTGATAGGGAATGATGTCATGACAGCTCTTGAACAAACTGAATAAAATACAGAAGTTTAGTGAGAAAATGTAAACTGAAGCATAACATGGTTCAGTGGTATGTTTGATAGCACTACCAAAAACAACAACTACAAAAAAGGTAATAACCCAAAAAAATTACCTCTGAAATCTTAAAAAAAAATTTTTTTAAAGTAAAGTCTGTAATTTCTGTACCATTTGCGATATCAAATGGTATTGCAATTTGTTTAAGTGGTCTGAGTGGACTGGACCCAAAATCACATCACATTGACTCAACCAATGGCGTGAGTTTTGGGCGCAACTACCATTTTACTAACCAATGGTGGTGGATAGAGGTTTTTTTTAAAAAGTCATACATTTTTTTGCCATTGTATTTGGTGCGGCTAGTGGCAGAGAAATTCCCCATTTTCTGAAACTTTACAGAGAGATGATTTGCTTTTTCTTACTCGCTCTTGATGACCTCACAGCTTTGTGCTGTGCAAGCAGGAGTGGGTTCGCTTGGATGTGGTGGAGGGCTTTCACATCCTGGAGAGTCCGCCCACAAGGCTGCCATTTGCTCACATGATTGGTCAATTGTTCCATCGGGACGTCTGCAGTCATTTGTGGCATCATTGTCACAAACCCCTAAAAATAAGGACAGCATTTCAAAATTTTAATTGACAGAAACACTAGACTTTCTTATTTAGGTACATTTAATTTAAATTACTCTACAATAGAACATTCTAGATGATTTTGATATACTAGGCTAATAAAAAGTAGGCTAATCCCTATTCCAAATCGGTCTTTCTCTCCGAGAAAGTTGTTGTTGTCTCACAGAAGAAATACTGTTTATTATGGTTATATTTATTGCAACAAGGGCACCAAACTGTACTCACCGCACTGTCCCTCTGTATTACCATGGAAGTAGGAGAACGGGAGATTGATCTCAAAACCTTGATGACTGACTAAAATTTCAGCTTTGATTTCATTGATGTTTAGAATAACTGCCATGCCCGAGGTGGTAATGCTGAAGTCTTCATTAAAGAATGTTGGGACCTTTATGACATCATTGACATAGACCTGTAGGCGACAAGGGTTTTTGAGTTGTAGCCTAATAAATATTGACCCTTATATACATTCTATATAGATCAGTGCAGGTTGATATTTTGTCATATCAAGCTGATTCCGATTTTTTAAATTTTTAAGCCTCTTTTGGTTGATTCCAATGTCGTGCCAATAATATTGTGCATGAAACGTTATGTGACATTGTTTTCAAGCTGTTGTATTGACATCTTTCTGCTGTTGAAAGACTGTTTACATGAGACATGATACATTTCAGGTCAGGAAGTTGTACTGTATCTTCTAACATACCTTCTGATGTTAATTTATGTTTATTCTGTGCTATAACTAGTAGTAAAGTGTGCTCCTTGCTGCCGCTTCGCTTGACCTGAAGCGGCTACAGTGATCTGTTGCTCCACATTAAAGAGCAAAATGATGTTTATTAAATTTCATAATAAAATTGACATTTGATGTGACTTTGTTTCCTATCAAAAGTGACAAAGCACAAAGCTTATTGCGATTTATTGGATAAGAGCCACGCTACCAATACTGTTTAGTACATTTTTGTTCATGCATCAACTGAAAACAGCATTAAACTAAAAAATTAAGTTGGGGTTCATCAAAATGAGAATCGATTAAAATCATGTGTTAAGTCATATAAGCATTGAAAATTTATTAAGTTGTCATTTTCTTAAGTCAATATATTTCAGAGCTTGTTTTTCAAGAGTACCGTATTTGAATTTCGTGATCAAATTTAATCGTGACACTCACCTGCATTACTTCACTGTTACTTGCTAGCTTGATTTCATAGGATTTGTACTTCACTATCACATACTCTGGGCAAGCAAAATTATTTGTAACATCGCAATAATAGTTTTTAACATGGACACTGATATTGTATTTCGGAATGATTTCTCGGACCAACACATAGTCGCAGTTTCCTTGGAAAACATAATATGTTCCATCAAAAGTATTGTAATGAGGGTCACCCCAGCCACTGCATCGACCTGTTATTTCAGAAGACAAGTTAAACATCATTAGTTAGTAAGGACAATGTTAGTTAATTGCTTAGTAGAACCATCATGTTTAATATTAATAAACAATCAATTGTCTAGAGCATGGTTTAAACTCACATGGACACTCATACTTAGTGCAGCAACCATTGTTATAATAAACCTTCTCAGGTTGAAGTCCATTGACACATGTAGGTATAACAGAATCAGTTGGATCACACTGTACAGGGCTTGTGGTGACATTCCCATTTATGCAGTTTTTAGTGGTACAACTTTCATTCCATGACTCTCCATTCTGTTAAATATTAAAAAAATATTGATGAACAAAGATTAATACAATCTATTTCAGTGCAATTGTAATTTAGCTGAAATTAATTTTGTGAGAAATGTAAACTGTACATGAAAATTTTTTTTTAACCTTTCTGTTGACATCAGTACAGTCACGTGGAACAGTTGAAATTGGAACTGTAGTAGTCTGAGGACATGGTTTTTGTGTTATTTCACTAACACAACTGGAGTTGCAGTAAGCAAAGTAGCACCAGCCCGCTTTATCAGTTTTGTTGTAGATCACAGACTCTATATCAAATAACAGAATGTGCATCATTGATATGCTTACAATTGTTCAATTGTTCACAATCACAAAACTGTGTGAAAAATTTTGAAATTGTCATTCATGTGTTACTTACCAGGTGGGAATGTTTGATTTGCATATGTGCAATGACAGCTCGTTGTGATGACAATTTGAGGTGATGAGGCATGTGGCGTTTCAATTGTTGATTCTGTATGCACCGTGAACATTGTTGATGGTGTTTGTGTCACTGGAGGGACTGATGTAAAAAGAGTTGATGTAACAAATGTTGTAGTTGGTGGTGTTTCTGTTCCTGTGGGAGTTGGTGTTTCAGTCAATGGTGTTTGAGCAGTAACAGCAGTAGTAGAAATTTCAGGTGCTGTTGGTGTCGGTGGAACAGCAGTTGTTGTAGCTGTTGATGGCGTTTCTGTTCCTGTGGGAGTTGGTGTTTCGATCAATGGTGTTTGAGCAGTAACAGCAGTAGTAGAAATTTGTGGTGCTGTTGGTGTCGGTGGAACAGCAGTTGTTGTAGCTGTTGATGGCGTTTCTGTTCCTGTGGGAGTTGGTGTTTCGATCAATGGTGTTTGAGCAGTAACAGCAGTAGTAGAAATTTGTGGTGCTGTTGGTGTCGGTGGAACAGCAGTTGTTGTAGCTGTTGATGGCGTTTCTGTTCCTGTGGGAGGTGGTGTTTCTGTAGATGGTGTTTCAGTAGTAACAGCAGTAGTAATTTCAGGTGTTGTAGGTGTTAGTGGAACAGCAGTTGTAGTAGCTGTTGATGGTGTTTCTGTTCCTGTGGGAGTTGGTGTTTCGATTAATGGTGTTTGAGCAGTAACAGCAGTAGTAGAAATTTCAGGTGCTGTTGGTGTTGGTGGAGCAGCAGTTGTTGTAGCTGTTGATGGCGTTTCTGTTCCTGTGGGAGGCGGTGTTTCTGTAGATGGTGTTTCAATAGTAACAGCAGTAGTAATTTCAGGTGTTGTAGGTGTTAGTGGAACAGCAGTTGTAGTAGCTGTTGATGGTGTTTCTGTTCCTGTGGGAGTTGGTGTTTCGATTAATGGTGTTTGAGCAGTAACAGCAGTAGTAGAAATTTCAGGTGCTGTTGGTGTCGGTGGAACAGCAGTTGTTGTAGCTGTTGATGGCGTTTCTGTTCCTGTGGGAGGTGGTGTTTCTGTAGATGGTGTTTCAGTAGTAACAGCAGTAGTAATTCCAGGTGATGTAGGTGTTGGTGGAGCAGCAGTTGTAGTAGCTGTTGATGGTGTTTCTGTTCCTGTGGGAGTTGGTGTTTCGATCAATGGTGTTTGAGCAGTAACAGCAGTAGTAGAAATTTCAGGTGCTGTTGGTGTCGGTGGAACAACAGTTGTTGTAGCTGTTGATGGCGTTTCTGTTCCTGTGGGAGGTGGTGTTTCTGTAGATGGTGTTTCAATAGTAACAGCAGTAGTAATTCCAGGTGATGTAGGTGTTGGTGGAACAGCAGTTGTAGTAGCTGTTGATGGCGTTTCTGTTCCTGTGGGAGTTGGTGTTTCGATTAATGGTGTTTGAGCAGTAACAGCAGTAGTAGAAATTTCAGGTGCTGTTGGTGTCGGTGGAACAGCAGTTGTTGTAGCTGTTGATGGCGTTTCTGTTCCTGTGGGAGGTGGTGTTTCTGTAGATGGTGTTTCAGTAGTAACAGCAGTAGTAATTCCAGGTGATGTAGGTGTTGGTGGAACAGCAGTTGTAGTAGCTGTTGATGGCGTTTCTGTTCCTGTGGGAGTTGGTGTTTCGATCAATGGTGTTTGAGCAGTAACAGCAGTAGTAGAAATTTCAGGTGCTGTTGGTGTCGGTGGAACAGCAGTTGTTGTAGCTGTTGATGGCGTTTCTGTTCCTGTGGGAGGTGGTGTTTCTGTAGATGGTGTTTCAGTAGTAACAGCAGTAGTAATTCCAGGTGATGTAGGTGTTGGTGGAACAGCAGTTGTAGTAGCTGTTGATGGCGTTTCTGTTCCTGTGGGAGTTGGTGTTTCGATCAGTGGTGTTTGAGCAGTAACAGCAGTAGTAGAAATTTCAGGTGCTGTTGGTGTCGGTGGAACAGCAGTTGTTGTAGCTGTTGATGGCGTTTCTGTTCCTGTGGGAGGTGGTGTTTCTGTAGATGGTGTTTCAGTAGTAACAGCAGTAGTAATTCCAGGTGATGTAGGTGTTGGTGGAACAGCAGTTGTAGTAGCTGTTGATGGCGTTTCTGTTCCTGTGGGAGTTGGTGTTTCGATCAGTGGTGTTTGAGCAGTAACAGCAGTAGTAGAAATTTCAGGTGCTGTTGGTGTCGGTGGAACAGCAGTTGTTGTAGCTGTTGATGGCGTTTCTGTTCCTGTGGGAGGTGGTGTTTCTGTAGATGGTGTTTCAGTAGTAACAGCAGTAGTAATTCCAGGTGATGTAGGTGTTGGTGGAACAGCAGTTGTAGTAGCTGTTGATGGCGTTTCTGTTCCTGTGGGAGTTGGTGTTTCGATCAGTGGTGTTTGAGCAGTAACAGCAGTAGTAGAAATTTCAGGTGCTGTTGGTGTCGGTGGAACAGCAGTTGTTGTAGCTGTTGATGGCGTTTCTGTTCCTGTGGGAGGTGGTGTTTCTGTAGATGGTGTTTCAATAGTAACAGCAGTAGTAATTCCAGGTGATGTAGGTGTTGGTGGAACAGCAGTTGTTGTAGCTGTTGATGGTGTTTCTGTTCCTGTGGGAGTTGGTGTTTCGATTAATGGTGTTTGAGCAGTAACAGCAGTAGTAGAAATTTCAGGTGCTGTTGGTGTCGGTGGAACGGCAGTTGTTGTAGCTGTTGATGGCGTTTCTGTTCCTGTGGGAGGTGGTGTTTCTGTAGATGGTGTTTCAGTAGTAACAGCAGTAGTAATTCCAGGTGATGTAGGTGTTGGTGGAACAGCAGTTGTAGTAGCTGTTGATGGCGTTTCTGTTCCTGTGGGAGTTGGTGTTTCGATCAATGGTGTTTGAGCAGTAACAGCAGTAGTAGAAATTTCAGGTGCTGTTGGTGTCGGTGGAACAGCAGTTGTTGTAGCTGTTGATGGCGTTTCTGTTCCTGTGGGAGGTGGTGTTTCTGTAGATGGTGTTTCAGTAGTAACAGCAGTAGTAATTCCAGGTGATGTAGGTGTTGGTGGAACAGCAGTTGTAGTAGCTGTTGATGGTGTTTCTGTTCCTGTGGGAGTTGGTGTTTCGATTAATGGTGTTTGAGCAGTAACAGCAGTAGTAGAAATTTCAGGTGCTGTTGGTGTCGGTGGAACAGCAGTTGTTGTAGCTGTTGATGGCGTTTCTGTTCCTGTGGGAGGTGGTGTTTCTGTAGATGGTGTTTCAATAGTAACAGCAGTAGTAATTCCAGGTGATGTAGGTGTTGGTGGAACAGCAGTTGTAGTAGCTGTTGATGGCGTTTCTGTTCCTGTGGGAGTTGGTGTTTCGATCAGTGGTGTTTGAGCAGTAACAGCAGTAGTAGAAATTTCAGGTGCTGTTGGTGTCGGTGGAACAGCAGTTGTTGTAGCTGTTGATGGCGTTTCTGTTCCTGTGGGAGGTGGTGTTTCTGTAGATGGTGTTTCAGTAGTAACAGCAGTAGTAATTCCAGGTGATGTAGGTGTTGGTGGAGCAGCAGTTGTAGTAGCTGTTGATGGTGTTTCTGTTCCTGTGGGAGTTGGTGTTTCGATTAATGGTGTTTGAGCAGTAACAGCAGTAGTAGAAATTTCAGGTGCTGTTGGTGTCGGTGGAACAGCAGTTGTTGTAGCTGTTGATGGCGTTTCTGTTCCTGTGGGAGGTGGTGTTTCTGTAGATGGTGTTTCAATAGTAACAGCAGTAGTAATTCCAGGTGATGTAGGTGTTGGTGGAACAGCAGTTGTAGTAGCTGTTGATGGCGTTTCTGTTCCTGTGGGAGTTGGTGTTTCGATCAGTGGTGTTTGAGCAGTAACAGCAGTAGTAGAAATTTCAGGTGCTGTTGGTGTCGGTGGAACAGCAGTTGTTGTAGCTGTTGATGGCGTTTCTGTTCCTGTGGGAGGTGGTGTTTCTGTAGATGGTGTTTCAGTAGTAACAGCAGTAGTAATTCCAGGTGATGTAGGTGTTGGTGGAG
Organism: Squalius cephalus; assembly: GCF_949319135.1. Classification (NCBI taxonomy): domain Eukaryota; kingdom Metazoa; phylum Chordata; class Actinopteri; order Cypriniformes; family Leuciscidae; genus Squalius; species Squalius cephalus. The sequence goes on from NC_137144.1 coordinate 22,465,870, forward strand.
CAGCAGTTGTAGTAGCTGTTGATGGTGTTTCTGTTCCTGTGGGAGTTGGTGTTTCGATTAATGGTGTTTGAGCAGTAACAGCAGTAGTAGAAATTTCAGGTGCTGTTGGTGTCGGTGGAACAGCAGTTGTTGTAGCTGTTGATGGCGTTTCTGTTCCTGTGGGAGGTGGTGTTTCTGTAGATGGTGTTTCAATAGTAACAGCAGTAGTAATTCCAGGTGATGTAGTTGTTGGTGGAACAGCAGTTGTAGTAGCTGTTGATGGCGTTTCTGTTCCTGTGGGAGTTGGTGTTTCGATCAGTGGTGTTTGAGCAGTAACAGCAGTAGTAGAAATTTCAGGTGCTGTTGGTGTCGGTGGAACAGCAGTTGTTGTAGCTGTTGATGGCGTTTCTGTTCCTGTGGGAGGTGGTGTTTCTGTAGATGGTGTTTCAGTAGTAACAGCAGTAGTAATTCCAGGTGATGTAGGTGTTGGTGGAACAGCAGTTGTAGTAGCTGTTGATGGTGTTTCTGTTCCTGTGGGAGTTGGTGTTTCGATCAAAGGTGTTTGAGCAGTAACAGCAGTAGTAGAAATTTCAGGTGCTGTTGGTGTCGGTGGAACAGCAGTTGTTGTAGCTGTTGATGGCGTTTCTGTTCCTGTGGGAGGTGGTGTTTCTGTAGATGGTGTTTCAGTAGTAACAGCAGTAGTAATTCCAGGTGATGTAGGTGTTGGTGGAACAGCAGTAGTAGCTGTTGATGGTGTTTCTGTTCCTGTGGGAGTTGGTGTTTCGATCAATGGTGTTTGAGCAGTAACAGCAGTAGTAGAAATTTCAGGTGCTGTTGGTGTCGGTGGAACAGCAGTTGTTGTAGCTGTTGATGGCGTTTCTGTTACTGAGGGAGGTGGTGTTTCTGTAGATGGTGTTTGAGCAGTAACAGCAGTAGTAGAAATTTGTGGTGTTGACGGTGTCGGTGGAACAGCAGTTGTAGTAGCTGTTGATGGTGTTCCTGTGGGAGTTGGTGTTTCGATCAATGGTGTTTGAGCAGTAACAGCAGTAGTAGAAATTTCAGGTGCTGTTGGTGTCGGTGGAACAGCAGTTGTTGTAGCTGTTGATGGCGTTTCTGTTCCTGTGGGAGGTGGTGTTTCTGTAGATGGTGTTTCAGTAGTAACAGCAGTAGTAATTCCAGGTGATGTAGGTGTTGGTGGAACAGCAGTTGTAGTAGCTGTTGATGGTGTTTCTGTTCCTGTGGGAGTTGGTGTTTCGATCAATGGTGTTTGAGCAGTAACAGCAGTAGTAGAAATTTCAGGTGCTGTTGGTGTCGGTGGAACAGCAGTTGTTGTAGCTGTTGATGGCGTTTCTGTTCCTGTGGGAGGTGGTGTTTCTGTAGATGGTGTTTCAGTAGTAACAGCAGTAGTAATTCCAGGTGATGTAGGTGTTGGTGGAACAGCAGTAGTAGCTGTTGATGGTGTTTCTGTTCCTGTGGGAGTTGGTGTTTCGATCAATGGTGTTTGAGCAGTAACAGCAGTAGTAGAAATTTCAGGTGCTGTTGGTGTCGGTGGAACAGCAGTTGTTGTAGCTGTTGATGGCGTTTCTGTTACTGAGGGAGGTGGTGTTTCTGTAGATGGTGTTTGAGCAGTAACAGCAGTAGTAGAAATTTGTGGTGTTGACGGTGTCGGTGGAACAGCAGTTGTAGTAGCTGTTGATGGTGTTCCTGTGGGAGTTGGTGTTTCGATCAATGGTGTTTGAGCAGTAACAGCAGTAGTAGAAATTTCAGGTGCTGTTGGTGTCGGTGGAACAGCAGTTGTTGTAGCTGTTGATGGCGTTTCTGTTCCTGTGGGAGGTGGTGTTTCTGTAGATGGTGTTTCAGTAGTAACAGCAGTAGTAATTCCAGGTGATGTAGGTGTTGGTGGAACAGCAGTTGTAGTAGCTGTTGATGGTGTTTCTGTTCCTGTGGGAGTTGGTGTTTCGATCAATGGTGTTTGAGCAGTAACAGCAGTAGTAGAAATTTCAGGTGCTGTTGGTGTCGGTGGAACAGCAGTTGTTGTAGCTGTTGATGGCGTTTCTGTTCCTGTGGGAGGTGGTGTTTCTGTAGATGGTGTTTCAGTAGTAACAGCAGTAGTAATTCCAGGTGATGTAGGTGTTGGTGGAACAGCAGTTGTAGTAGCTGTTGATGGCGTTTCTGTTCCTGTGGGAGTTGGTGTTTCGATCAGTGGTGTTTGAGCAGTAACAGCAGTAGTAGAAATTTCAGGTGCTGTTGGTGTCGGTGGAAGAGCAGTTGTTGTAGCTGTTGATGGCGTTTCTGTTCCTGTGGGAGGTGGTGTTTCTGTAGATGGTGTTTCAGTAGTAACAGCAGTAGTAATTCCAGGTGATGTAGGTGTTGGTGGAACAGCAGTTGTAGTAGCTGTTGATGGCGTTTCTGTTCCTGTGGGAGTTGGTGTTTCGATCAATGGTGTTTGAGCAGTAACAGCAGTAGTAGAAATTTCAGGTGCTGTTGGTGTCGGTGGAACAGCAGTTGTTGTAGCTGTTGATGGCGTTTCTGTTCCTGTGGGAGGTGGTGTTTCTGTAGATGGTGTTTCAGTAGTAACAGCAGTAGTAATTCCAGGTGATGTAGGTGTTGGTGGAACAGCAGTTGTAGTAGCTGTTGATGGTGTTTCTGTTCCTGTGGGAGTTGGCGTTTCGATCAATGGTGTTTGAGCAGTAACAGCAGTAGTAGAAATTTCAGGTGCTGTTGGTGTCGGTGGAACAGCAGTTGTTGTAGCTGTTGATGGCGTTTCTGTTCCTGTGGGAGGTGGTGTTTCTGTAGATGGTGTTTCAATAGTAACAGCAGTAGTAATTCCAAGTGATGTAGGTGTTGGTGGAACAGCAGTTGTAGTAGCTGTTGATGGCGTTTCTGTTCCTGTGGGAGTTGGTGTTTCGATCAGTGGTGTTTGAGCAGTAACAGCAGTAGTAGAAATTTCAGGTGCTGTTGGTGTCGGTGGAACAGCAGTTGTTGTAGCTGTTGATGGCGTTTCTGTTCCTGTGGGAGGTGGTGTTTCTGTAGATGGTGTTTCAGTAGTAACAGCAGTAGTAATTCCAGGTGATGTAGGTGTTGGTGGAACAGCAGTTGTAGTAGCTGTTGATGGCGTTTCTGTTCCTGTGGGAGTTGGTGTTTCGATCAATGGTGTTTGAGCAGTAACAGCAGTAGTAGAAATTTCAGGTGCTGTTGGTGTCGGTGGAACAGCAGTTGTTGTAGCTGTTGATGGCGTTTCTGTTCCTGTGGGAGGTGGTGTTTCTGTAGATGGTGTTTCAGTAGTAACAGCAGTAGTAATTCCAGGTGATGTAGGTGTTGGTGGAACAGCAGTTGTAGTAGCTGTTGATGGCGTTTCTGTTCCTGTGGGAGTTGGTGTTTCGATCAATGGTGTTTGAGCAGTAACAGCAGTAGTAGAAATTTCAGGTGCTGTTGGTGTCGGTGGAACAGCAGTTGTTGTAGCTGTTGATGGCGTTTCTGTTCCTGTGGGAGGTGGTGTTTCTGTAGATGGTGTTTCAGTAGTAACAGCAGTAGTAATTCCAGGTGATGTAGGTGTTGGTGGAACAGCAGTTGTAGTAGCTGTTGATGGTGTTTCTGTTCCTGTGGGAGTTGGTGTTTCGATCAAAGGTGTTTGAGCAGTAACAGCAGTAGTAGAAATTTCAGGTGCTGTTGGTGTCGGTGGAACAGCAGTTGTTGTAGCTGTTGATGGCGTTTCTGTTCCTGTGGGAGGTGGTGTTTCTGTAGATGGTGTTTCAGTAGTAACAGCAGTAGTAATTCCAGGTGATGTAGGTGTTGGTGGAACAGCAGTAGTAGCTGTTGATGGTGTTTCTGTTCCTGTGGGAGTTGGTGTTTCGATCAATGGTGTTTGAGCAGTAACAGCAGTAGTAGAAATTTCAGGTGCTGTTGGTGTCGGTGGAACAGCAGTTGTTGTAGCTGTTGATGGCGTTTCTGTTACTGAGGGAGGTGGTGTTTCTGTAGATGGTGTTTGAGCAGTAACAGCAGTAGTAGAAATTTGTGGTGTTGACGGTGTCGGTGGAACAGCAGTTGTAGTAGCTGTTGATGGTGTTCCTGTGGGAGTTGGTGTTTCGATCAATGGTGTTTGAGCAGTAACAGCAGTAGTAGAAATTTCAGGTGCTGTTGGTGTCGGTGGAACAGCAGTTGTTGTAGCTGTTGATGGCGTTTCTGTTCCTGTGGGAGGTGGTGTTTCTGTAGATGGTGTTTCAGTAGTAACAGCAGTAGTAATTCCAGGTGATGTAGGTGTTGGTGGAACAGCAGTTGTAGTAGCTGTTGATGGTGTTTCTGTTCCTGTGGGAGTTGGTGTTTCGATCAATGGTGTTTGAGCAGTAACAGCAGTAGTAGAAATTTCAGGTGCTGTTGGTGTCGGTGGAACAGCAGTTGTTGTAGCTGTTGATGGCGTTTCTGTTCCTGTGGGAGGTGGTGTTTCTGTAGATGGTGTTTCAGTAGTAACAGCAGTAGTAATTCCAGGTGATGTAGGTGTTGGTGGAACAGCAGTTGTAGTAGCTGTTGATGGCGTTTCTGTTCCTGTGGGAGTTGGTGTTTCGATCAGTGGTGTTTGAGCAGTAACAGCAGTAGTAGAAATTTCAGGTGCTGTTGGTGTCGGTGGAAGAGCAGTTGTTGTAGCTGTTGATGGCGTTTCTGTTCCTGTGGGAGGTGGTGTTTCTGTAGATGGTGTTTCAGTAGTAACAGCAGTAGTAATTCCAGGTGATGTAGGTGTTGGTGGAACAGCAGTTGTAGTAGCTGTTGATGGCGTTTCTGTTCCTGTGGGAGTTGGTGTTTCGATCAATGGTGTTTGAGCAGTAACAGCAGTAGTAGAAATTTCAGGTGCTGTTGGTGTCGGTGGAACAGCAGTTGTTGTAGCTGTTGATGGCGTTTCTGTTCCTGTGGGAGGTGGTGTTTCTGTAGATGGTGTTTCAGTAGTAACAGCAGTAGTAATTCCAGGTGATGTAGGTGTTGGTGGAACAGCAGTTGTAGTAGCTGTTGATGGTGTTTCTGTTCCTGTGGGAGTTGGTGTTTCGATCAATGGTGTTTGAGCAGTAACAGCAGTAGTAGAAATTTCAGGTGCTGTTGGTGTCGGTGGAACAGCAGTTGTTGTAGCTGTTGATGGCGTTTCTGTTCCTGTGGGAGGTGGTGTTTCTGTAGATGGTGTTTCAATAGTAACAGCAGTAGTAATTCCAAGTGATGTAGGTGTTGGTGGAACAGCAGTTGTAGTAGCTGTTGATGGCGTTTCTGTTCCTGTGGGAGTTGGTGTTTCGATCAGTGGTGTTTGAGCAGTAACAGCAGTAGTAGAAATTTCAGGTGCTGTTGGTGTCGGTGGAACAGCAGTTGTTGTAGCTGTTGATGGCGTTTCTGTTCCTGTGGGAGGTGGTGTTTCTGTAGATGGTGTTTCAGTAGTAACAGCAGTAGTAATTCCAGGTGATGTAGGTGTTGGTGGAACAGCAGTTGTAGTAGCTGTTGATGGCGTTTCTGTTCCTGTGGGAGTTGGTGTTTCGATCAATGGTGTTTGAGCAGTAACAGCAGTAGTAGAAATTTCAGGTGCTGTTGGTGTCGGTGGAACAGCAGTTGTTGTAGCTGTTGATGGCGTTTCTGTTCCTGTGGGAGGTGGTGTTTCTGTAGATGGTGTTTCAGTAGTAACAGCAGTAGTAATTCCAGGTGATGTAGGTGTTGGTGGAACAGCAGTTGTAGTAGCTGTTGATGGTGTTTCTGTTCCTGTGGGAGTTGGTGTTTCGATCAAAGGTGTTTGAGCAGTAACAGCAGTAGTAGAAATTTCAGGTGCTGTTGGTGTCGGTGGAACAGCAGTTGTTGTAGCTGTTGATGGCGTTTCTGTTCCTGTGGGAGGTGGTTTTTCTGTAGATGGTGTTTCAGTAGTAACAGCAGTAGTAATTCCAGGTGATGTAGGTGTTGGTGGAACAGCAGTAGTAGCTGTTGATGGTGTTTCTGTTCCTGTGGGAGTTGGTGTTTCGATCAATGGTGTTTGAGCAGTAACAGCAGTAGTAGAAATTTCAGGTGCTGTTGGTGTCGGTGGAACAGCAGTTGTTGTAGCTGTTGATGGCGTTTCTGTTACTGAGGGAGGTGGTGTTTCTGTAGATGGTGTTTGAGCAGTAACAGCAGTAGTAGAAATTTGTGGTGTTGACGGTGTCGGTGGAACAGCAGTTGTAGTAGCTGTTGATGGTGTTCCTGTGGGAGTTGGTGTTTCGATCAATGGTGTTTGAGCAGTAACAGCAGTAGTAGAAATTTCAGGTGCTGTTGGTGTCGGTGGAACAGCAGTTGTTGTAGCTGTTGATGGCGTTTCTGTTCCTGTGGGAGGTGGTGTTTCTGTAGATGGTGTTTCAGTAGTAACAGCAGTAGTAATTCCAGGTGATGTAGGTGTTGGTGGAACAGCAGTTGTAGTAGCTGTTGATGGTGTTTCTGTTCCTGTGGGAGTTGGTGTTTCGATCAATGGTGTTTGAGCAGTAACAGCAGTAGTAGAAATTTCAGGTGCTGTTGGTGTCGGTGGAACAGCAGTTGTTGTAGCTGTTGATGGCGTTTCTGTTCCTGTGGGAGGTGGTGTTTCTGTAGATGGTGTTTCAATAGTAACAGCAGTAGTAATTCCAGGTGATGTAGGTGTTGGTGGAACAGCAGTTGTAGTAGCTGTTGATGGCGTTTCTGTTCCTGTGGGAGTTGGTGTTTCGATCAGTGGTGTTTGAGCAGTAACAGCAGTAGTAGAAATTTCAGGTGCTGTTGGTGTCGGTGGAACAGCAGTTGTTGTAGCTGTTGATGGCGTTTCTGTTCCTGTGGGAGGTGGTGTTTCTGTAGATGGTGTTTCAGTAGTAACAGCAGTAGTAATTCCAGGTGATGTAGGTGTTGGTGGAACAGCAGTTGTAGTAGCTGTTGATGGTGTTTCTGTTCCTGTGGGAGTTGGTGTTTCGATCAATGGTGTTTGAGCAGTAACAGCAGTAGTAGAAATTTCAGGTGCTGTTGGTGTCGGTGGAACAGCAGTTGTTGTAGCTGTTGATGGCGTTTCTGTTCCTGTGGGAGGTGGTGTTTCTGTAGATGGTGTTTCAGTAGTAACAGCAGTAGTAATTCCAGGTGATGTAGGTGTTGGTGGAACAGCAGTTGTAGTAGCTGTTGATGGCGTTTCTGTTCCTGTGGGAGTTGGTGTTTCGATCAATGGTGTTTGAGCAGTAACAGCAGTAGTAGAAATTTCAGGTGCTGTTGGTGTCGGTGGAACAGCAGTTGTTGTAGCTGTTGATGGCGTTTCTGTTCCTGTGGGAGGTGGTGTTTCTGTAGATGGTGTTTCAGTAGTAACAGCAGTAGTAATTCCAGGTGATGTAGGTGTTGGTGTAACAGCAGTTGTAGTAGCTGTTGATGGCGTTTCTGTTCCTGTGGGAGTTGGTGTTTCGATCAATGGTGTTTGAGCAGTAACAGCAGTAGTAGAAATTTCAGGTGCTGTTGGTGTCGGTGGAACAGCAGTTGTTGTAGCTGTTGATGGCGTTTCTGTTCCTGTGGGAGGTGGTGTTTCTGTAGATGGTGTTTCAATAGTAACAGCAGTAGTAATTCCAGGTGATGTAGGTGTTGGTGGAACAGCAGTTGTAGTAGCTGTTGATGGTGTTTCTGTTCCTGTGGGAGTTGGTGTTTCGATCAATGGTGTTTGAGCAGTAACAGCAGTAGTAGAAGTTTCAGGTGCTGTTGGTGTCGGTGGAACAGCAGTTGTTGTAGCTGTTGATGGCGTTTCTGTTCCTGTGGGAGGTGGTGTTTCTGTAGATGGTGTTTCAGTAGTAACAGCAGTAGTAATTCCAGGTGATGTAGCTGTTGGTGGAACAGCAGTTGTAGTAGCTGTTGATGGCGTTTCTGTTCCTGTGGGAGTTGGTGTTTCGATCAGTGGTGTTTGAGCAGTAACAGCAGTAGTAGAAATTTCAGGTGCTGTTGGTGTCGGTGGAACAGCAGTTGTTGTAGCTGTTGATGGCGTTTCTGTTCCTGTGGGAGGTGGTGTTTCTGTAGATGGTGTTTCAGTAGTAACAGCAGTAGTAATTCCAGGTGATGTAGGTGTTGGTGGAACAGCAGTTGTAGTAGCTGTTGATGGCGTTTCTGTTCCTGTGGGAGTTGGTGTTTCGATCAATGGTGTTTGAGCAGTAACAGCAGTAGTAGAAATTTCAGGTGCTGTTGGTGTCGGTGGAACAGCAGTTGTTGTAGCTGTTGATGGCGTTTCTGTTCCTGTGGGAGGTGGTGTTTCTGTAGATGGTGTTTCAGTAGTAACAGCAGTAGTAATTCCAGGTGATGTAGGTGTTGGTGGAACAGCAGTTGTAGTAGCTGTTGATGGCGTTTCTGTTCCTGTGGGAGTTGGTGTTTCGATCAGTGGTGTTTGAGCAGTAACAGCAGTAGTAGAAATTTCAGGTGCTGTTGGTGTCGGTGGAACAGCAGTTGTTGTAGCTGTTGATGGCGTTTCTGTTCCTGTGGGAGGTGGTGTTTCTGTAGATGGTGTTTCAATAGTAACAGCAGTAGTAATTCCAGGTGATGTAGGTGTTGGTGGAACAGCAGTTGTTGTAGCTGTTGATGGTGTTTCTGTTCCTGTGGGAGGTGGTGTTTCTGTAGATGGTGTTTCAATAGTAACAGCAGTAGTAATTCCAGGTGATGTAGGTGTTGGTGGAACAGCAGTTGTAGTAGCTGTTGATGGCGTTTCTGTTCCTGTGGGAGTTGGTGTTTCGATCAGTGGTGTTTGAGCAGTAACAGCAGTAGTAGAAATTTCAGGTGCTGTTGGTGTCGGTGGAACAGCAGTTGTTGTAGCTGTTGATGGCGTTTCTGTTCCTGTGGGAGGTGGTGTTTCTGTAGATGGTGTTTCAATAGTAACAGCAGTAGTAATTCCAGGTGATGTAGGTGTTGGTGGAACAGCAGTTGTTGTAGCTGTTGATGGCGTTTCTGTTCCTGTGGGAGGTGGTGTTTCTGTAGATGGTGTTTCAATAGTAACAGCAGTAGTAATTCCAGGTGATGTAGGTGTTGGTGGAACAGCAGTTGTAGTAGCTGTTGATGGCGTTTCTGTTCCTGTGGGAGGTGGTGTTTCTGTAGATGGTGTTTCAATAGTAACAGCAGTAGTAATTCCAGGTGATGTAGGTGTTGGTGGAACAGCAGTTGTAGTAGCTGTTGATGGCGTTTCTGTTCCTGTGGGAGTTGGTGTTTCGATCAGTGGTGTTTGAGCAGTAACAGCAGTAGTAGAAATTTCAGGTGCTGTTGGTGTCGGTGGAACAGCAGTTGTTGTAGCTGTTGATGGCGTTTCTGTTCCTGTGGGAGGTGGTGTTTCTGTAGATGGTGTTTCAATAGTAACAGCAGTAGTAATTCCAGGTGATGTAGGTGTTGGTGGAACAGCAGTTGTTGTAGCTGTTGATGGTGTTTCTGTTCCTGTGGGAGTTGGTGTTTCGATCAATGGTGTTTGAGCAGTAACAGCAGTAGTAGAAATTTCAGGTGCTGTTGGTGTCGGTGGAACAGCAGTTGTTGTAGCTGTTGATGGCGTTTCTGTTCCTGTGGGAGGTGGTGTTTCTGTAGATGGTGTTTCAATAGTAACAGCAGTAGTAATTCCAGGTGATGTAGGTGTTGGTGGAACAGCAGTTGTAGTAGCTGTTGATGGCGTTTCTGTTCCTGTGGGAGTTGGTGTTTCGATCAATGGTGTTTGAGCAGTAACAGCAGTAGTAGAAATTTCAGGTGCTGTTGGTGTCGGTGGAACAGCAGTTGTTGTAGCTGTTGATGGCGTTTCTGTTCCTGTGGGAGGTGGTGTTTCTGTAGATGGTGTTTCAGTAGTAACAGCAGTAGTAATTCCAGGTGATGTAGGTGTTGGTGGAACAGCAGTTGTAGTAGCTGTTGATGGCGTTTCTGTTCCTGTGGGAGTTGGTGTTTCGATCAATGGTGTTTGAGCAGTAACAGCAGTAGTAGAAATTTCAGGTGCTGTTGGTGTCGGTGGAACAGCAGTTGTTGTTGCTGTTGATGGCGTTTCTGTTCCTGTGGGAGGTGGTGTTTCTGTAGATGGTGTTTCAGTAGTAACAGCAGTAGTAATTCCAGGTGATGTAGGTGTTGGTGGAACAGCAGTTGTAGTAGCTGTTGATGGTGTTCCTGTGGGAGTTGGTGTTTCGATCAATGGTGTTTGAGCAGTAACAGCAGTAGTAGAAATTTCAGGTGCTGTTGGTGTCGGTGGAACAGCAGTTGTTGTAGCTGTTGATGGCGTTTCTGTTCCTGTGGGAGGTGGTGTTTCTGTAGATGGTGTTTCAGTAGTAACAGCAGTAGTAATTCCAGGTGATGTAGGTGTTGGTGGAACAGCAGTTGTTGTAGCTGTTGATGGCGTTTCTGTTCCTGTGGGAGGTGGTGTTTCTGTAGATGGTGTTTCAGTAGTAACAGCAATAGTAATTCCAGGTGATGTAGGTGTTGGTGGAACAGCAGTTGTAGTAGCTGTTGATGGCGTTTCTGTTCCTGTGGGAGTTGGTGTTTCGATCAATGGTGTTTGAGCAGTAACAGCAGTAGTAGAAATTTCAGGTGCTGTTGGTGTCGGTGGAACAGCTGTTGTTGTAGCTGTTGATGGCGTTTCTGTTCCTGTGGGAGGTGGTGTTTCTGTAGATGGTGTTTCAGTAGTAACAGCAGTAGTAATTCCAGGTGCTGTTGGTGTCGGTGGAACAGCAGTTGTTGTAGCTGTTGATGGCGTTTCTGTTCCTGTGGGAGGTGGAGATTCTATAGGGGGGGTTTCAGTAGTAACAACAGTTGTAATTCCAGGTGATGTAGGTGTCAGTGGAACAGCAGTTGTTGTAGCTGTTGATGGTGTTTTTGGTGTTGTTAGTGTTACTGTAGTAGGTGTTGAAGTGAAAGTCTTGGTGGTTGGTATTGTAATTGTTGTTTTAGTAGTCTGTGGTGGAGTTGTGAAAGTGAATGGTGTAGTTGTTGTCATGCAATTTGTAATAGTTCTTATTATCGTGCCATTAGATCCACATATAGCAGTGAAACATGTTCCATTCCCATCTGTGGTATCGTACACCACTTCTCCAGTAGTATATATCTTCCCATCATAGGTACACAGAGAAACACATTCTGCCTCTGTAACACATTTCCTGGTGTCCTCCCGCAAAAATGGTCTGTCTGAAGGGCATTGAGGAAAACACCCTAGGAGTATAATAAAAGGCCAAATGGAATAAACAAGATACACACATTTCTTTCGACTCAATGTTTCTTGATTCTAGAAACAAATAATTAATATTAATGAAAATTTACTAATTCACTCACAATTTTGCAGTTTGGGCTACAATTGCCCTAAGTTTTATTTTATTCAATTCTGTACAAAAGCATGTTTTCAAAGTTTTAAAGAATAATCCATACCCTCCAGGAGAGGAATTTGATTAGAGCAGGTTCCTGATGGGTTTCTGCAAGTTTTCATGCAGGTCGATCCACAAGTTTTGTAGTGCCACTGGCATTCACCTGGAGGGTTGTTGTAGTACTCACAGAATAAAGCTGCAAGAACAACCAATTCAGTCAGCAGTATGACAATGTTTATAGGAGATCAAACAATAGAAGGTAATGAGTCTGGATAGGCCTAGGCAAAATCTGAGGTTGCACATTTTGTGTGGAATTCTGAATGCAATAAACACAATTTCTAATAGTATTGGGACTTACGGCAAATGCTTGGGCTCCGCCATGCTACACAAGCTCCTTTTTTACGGCATTCAGCAGCATAAGCTGCCACTGCAGTACAGAAACAATCACAGTCACCTCCGCTGTCACATCCACATGTGTCCCTTACACAGGCATCATAGTATGGGCCAGAGTCCACCTAGAGACAGGAAAGTCAGTAGAACCTTTTTCAGGCGTGGAACCAACAAAGGCTGGCCTTTTAAACAAAATCCAGAAGATCAACAACTTTCTGAATTCACAAAGTTTATAATTGTACATACACGTGAATGGCAGTCTGTAAAGACAGGACTTGTGATGATGCTGCATTGTTTGATAGCCCAGGCACTCCGATGTGGATTTTTTTCACATGGGTTCATCAAGTTACTCATTTCTGGGCAGCTGGGATTCACCTTCCAACTATTCCCAAATGCCACTGCATCAGTGACCTCTTCTCCATCAAGCTTTACAAAGTCATTGTTCGCATTACCATCAAAGTTTCCACACAGTCCACACACCTTGCCCTGTTATAAAGATTGTATGTTAAGGTAAGAGAATGAACAGGAAAGTGTAAAAGATGATTGTGTGTTTTGTGAATTGTGTGTAGGGGTAATGCTTACCTTAAATTTAGGATGGAGTTGGAGCATCAGACTCGTTTTATTGTCCCAGATTAAGTTCAAAAGATCTTTGACCTCTATGACATTGTATATCCCAGCAGTATGGATTTGATATTGGTATTCAGTGCCATTGCTTTCAACAACTTTAATCCCATTCTCCTCGGATAAAATCATCTTGTATCTCTGCAGGATTTAAGAAGACAGTGGAATAAAGTTGTCCATTAACAGCATAAATAACTGGATATAACTCTCTCAAAGAACAAAAATGAAACTTAGATTTTGAATGTAATTTTTTTTCTACATGTCCATTCTCTATAATATATACAACAATGGCATAAATTGTATCACTATATTTGACATTTTAAAATATTATTATACTCAAGCTGATTTTGAGCTATGAAATAACCTCACCCCAAAAAAGAGATTGATGGACTTGGAGCAAATGGTGCTGCTGCCGCCACAGGGAATGTTCTCTGTGACCAGGCGTAAAGAATATGGACTCTGGTCTGTATTGCAGTAATCCTAGAGGGGTTGCACAAATGAATTGTGTGTCAGGTCAGAATTGGACTTTTTTTCTTCTTAAATTAGACAAGAACCCAAATTGATGAAAAACATACATGGGCTAAGATGTGTTCACAGTCTCCGTGGAAAGAATATTTCCTGCCATCAAAAGTCATGAAATGACCATCGCCAAAGATGGTACAGGTGCCGTAACACTCTTTAGCTGTACAATCCCACATCCCGTTTATGCATGTGCTGAAATATAGACAGCAATTCACAGATTAACCCTTTAATGCATGTCGTTACCAGCTTTTTTCTTTCTTACCTCCCATTTTGGGTGACAATTTAAAGTAGTAGTAAAGTACATTACAAGTTTTGAAAATTGCTTTTTGTTTTGGGCAGAGAAAAATTAGCACGCACATGGTGATGGTATAGCTGTAATATTCTCCCCTACTTTTATCAATGCCGACTCACCAGGTGTTACAGTCCTCTTGAACTTGCTCTCCAGGTGGATAGGTGAGTCCATTATGGACACAGGTACAGTTTTTCCTCTCCACACACCCACCTTTGCCATCAGCTAGCAGGTCATCTGGACACATACACCCTGATACACACCCTGTGCTCACCTATAGGCAAAACAAATCAAGAAGGTCCAGCAGTGTTAACCCTCCTTTTTTCATAGCTCTGCTTTTACAAATCCGTTTGTGGCAACCAAAAACAACATGTAAACTTTTTAGAAATGTCAGTTATGCTGTCCCAATCAAAACTCACGCAATTGTTTAGGTCTTGGTTTTGACATGTCCTTTGACATTCTGTTCCTTTTTTTCCAGGTTCATAATTTGAGCATTTGAAGAAGACCATCGGAGCCACACAGTCTACAAACACAACAGGCACATAGATGGGAAACTTCATCATACCAGTGATAACTTGACTAGTGGAATTGCAGAATTAAGTTGCAACTTACCTTCTGGACTGGAGCAATGCAATTTGCCAAGGTTACAGGTGCTGTAATATGACAAAATTGTACAAATCAGTAATTACTAATGGTCATCAAGAGTTATCATTGGTATTCTGTCAACAATGCATTGGGTATGAAATGAGGAACTCATACCATGCTTCACCATCTATGTAGGATATTCCTGATTGCTCTATGACCTTGTCACCTTTGTAACAAGGACACTGGTCAGCAGGTACACAGCTGCCTTCTTCATTAAGGTATGTTCCCGCAGAACAGACACAGCCGTCTACAGGTGTGAAGGACCCTTGGCAGGTGTTATCTTGTCCACTGAGAGAACGGCACGTGCTTCCACAGCTGGTCACTCCGTAAGAGTACTTCATGTTTTCTGAACACTCGGATACTTAGAACAGATAAACACATTTTTATTATGATTCATTGTTTAATTTCCAAATCAACAGAATATGATTCAAATACATGAATTATATAGAACTGTACAAACGAAATGTTCTCACCACAGGGTTCTGAATCCATCCAGCCCTGGAGAATGACTCCTTTGGCAGCACATGCGTGGGCATAAGTGGACACGGCCGCACACATACACTTCCTAATATCTGAACATTTGCATGTGTCATAGACGCACCACTGCAAAGGATGAAACCCACATGCAATTATATGTCATTCATACATATACAGTTAGTTTTAAAAGAGAAAAGTGTTCTGTGCAAAAATACTCACTTGGTAGTAAATCTCGGGACATATTTCTGAATGACATTGGGAGAAGGTGCCATTTGGGTTTGTGAGACGGGAACACCAGTCTTTAGCAAGTTTCTCTGAAGGGAAAGAATAAAGACTTGACATAGTTCTGTAATGTTTGCAACATAAATTATTGCATATATTTATTTTTTTAATGTTATTTCTTAATGTTTGTAATACTGTGTATACCTGTGTCCACACTCAGACTACATGGGTTGTCAAAAGTGTTTTCAAGATCTGGACAGCTATATGGGTTTTTCTTCCAAAAGTTGACAAAAGTTATTGGTGTGCCCTCTATGATGCCTGATTCTGTTTTAAAGTCGTCTGTTTGGACATCATTATAGTTTCCACAGAGACCTGAAATAAGCAATGTGTAGAATGAAAAGTAGTGAACGATTTATACAATGTCTGTAATTCATTCACTATACTGATAGATTTTTAAAAGGAGGAGTCATAAACATTATTTTGTATTATACTACGGGGCTGTTGAATGCTTGAATCTGATTGGTTGATGAACATTCTAAGGCGTGCAATTATTTTAAGGGAAAAGCACGGCTAAAGTAGTTCCAGGTAGTTTCATTACAGTTCCATATCACTACGACAAATAATTTCAGTTATTTCAAAGGTCTTTACAGATTACAACAACAGTAAAACCAAAACCCACAACAACACTGACAAAGCAAATGAATATAGTAAACAATAGGATAAAACCGACAAATTATTTCCATGTTTTTTTGCCACAGAATTAGGTTTTATGTACGGACAACAACAAAAACGTAGAGTTTCGCTATTAATAGAGACGCTGCAGCCGAACACTGTTGAGAGATGCAGAGACTGAGGTAATTCACACACGCTTGATAACTCTCTCTCTCTCTCTCTTCCTAATAACTGCATTAGTCTGTTATCAGTGGCTCAATTCTCCGTTTCTATCCTATGACGTTTTGTACTTGGTAATGGAGGCTTCGGATTAGATGTGTAAGAAATTAGTCCTACACACAAGAGCGTTTTAAAAGAGAAAAACCTGAAAAATGTCTTGAAATACATCATCTGACCAATGTTTTGAGGTGTGGTAATGTAGTATAGTTTTACAACTTACATTTTTTTAAGTTGTAAATTTTTAAGTGGAAAAATTTACTCCGGGTTGTTGAATTATTGTCTTTGCGTCGTTGCTGCAATACCACCTCGGGTGTGCGTTATTTTTCTAATAATTCAACGGCCCGTCAATTATTACTTACTTAATATGTTAAACTATTGGTCAGTTTATAATATTTTGGTTTTATAAATGACAGTTTTCACTTCTTTTCTACCTTCTGTAACTAAAATGGATTCTAATCACATTTTTTTCCCAACTTACCACTCATTTTCCCTTTCTCTTCAGTGCTGGCTACAATATACAACTGCATGACTGGAGCCAACTGGATCTCTAGACGAAGACTCTTCATATCAGCAATAATGAAGGAGGAAGAAGGCTGGAAGATGCTCACAGGACCTGGGACAACAAAATAGGTGGTTTGGATACAAAACCACTAATCAACAATGACTATTGTTAATGCTAATATATTTACAGTATATTTACATTTGAAAAATAGAGCTTTGGGTTTTTCAGAGAAATGCATTTAATTATATATGAATTTTATTTTTAACATGCTTATAATAGAATGTTCCCCATTTTGGACAACCCACCTTCGGTAGCAGGAAGCTTAAATGGGCTGTTTGCATTTAGTGTGACATCTCCACTGGAGGAAAAACTAATCTGTTTTACACATAAAACAACAAAAAAGAAAACAAAATTATGTTTTGTAATTCCATCTTGGAGGATTTTGCAGAAGTATGAGGTATGTTCTGTTCACGATGATGAAAGTAAGTGTGCTATTCTAGTGCTGTTCTCCCAGAAAAAGTATTTTGGTTGTTTTAGAATATGAAATTATGAAAACATGCAACCTTGTACTTACAGTGGTCCCCGAGATGACAAGGGTCACTGAATTTAGACATGTGTCTGTTCGGGCCGGATCACACTTTGCCAGATTTCCCACGACAGCAATATCACTGTCATTAGAGTGCTGGAATAAAAAAAGGACTGTATGAACCTCCAAATTATATATAATGATTCAATATAAATGATAATGCACCCGCTTTCCTGATTTTTAAATAAACCATGTGAATAAAAGTACAAGTGAAGACTTTCATTGATCTCGCCCTGACAGAAAATATCTGTGGATCATCTGATATCCTGACAGACCTTAGTGAGGATGTAGTCACAGTTCCCGCTGAAGGTGAAGCTCTTTCCATCATAAGTGGTGACGTGAGACCCTCCCACAACAGAGCAGATTCCGGGACATTCCAGGTATGTACAGGTCCAGTGTCCCGCGGCACACACACTGACACAGAATGCTTCAGTGTTAGCATGGGGAAATGTATAAATTAATTTAAATGTGACTAAAATATTTCAATTCAAATGTTACCATTTTTTACAAGCTTGTTTGTAAGAGTCTCCTGACTGATATACTGTGCCATCGTGAACACATGGGCACTGGTTCACAGGAACACAGCCACTCTGACCAATGTCGTCTTCCACGGTGCCTTTACATAAAGAAGGCATGATACCATTTATTTTGGGAAAGAAAAAAAAAACAGTGTTGCAAGCACATCTCTTGATATTGTGTGAAATTACCTTCAGGGCAGAAACAGCCGTCCACACAGTGTTCTTTACACATTAGACCTGCGTTTGGATCTTTGCAGGTGTTCTTGCACGGACTTCCACACTCCATGTATTGCATGTTTAGAGGACATGACTTTGCTGCTCCACAGAATAAGACAGTTGATATATCAAATACACCATACAGTATCAGGACTGTATGCTGGACACATAAATTTAGTCAAATGTATTCAAACTAGTAGTGTATGTATACTGGGTTTTATATCACAGCATATAACTATTATTTATTTATTTTTAATCATACCCATAAATTCTGAAAATTCTAATATCCAGTTAAATCCCGAGCTGTAAATGGAGTGTTGGTAATGGCATTTTATTCCCACTGATTTTTTTAATTTTCTATTCATCTTTCAGAAATGCTACTCACGACAGAGCTGCTCTGTCCTCCATGTTCCTGGTTTTCCTCCAGCATGTGTGCACTGTCGTGAAATCTCCGTGAGTGTGTTGCAGAGACAGTCGTAATTGCCGTAACATCGACACAGGTCGTTCACACAGGCTTCTTCAAATGAACCCATGTCCATCACATTGTAACAGTCGCTAAACCCTGGACTGCTGAGATACTGCTGGCAAACACTTGCCTGCTAAAAAGAAAAATGATTGAATGCAATGTTTCAGATGGCAAATGAGGTAAAACAAATGTACTTATGTCAGCCCAAAATCTGGTAAAATGATTGTAAAACTCCTGATTTGTCTCACACCTGGTCGCACTGATCCCTGGGTGGAAGTGGAACTTCCTTGCAGGATTCAGTTGGTGTGGACACCTTCCATGTGGCCGGACCTGAGAGGGATTTAGCTGGTTAATGTCATACTATTACTATGTATATGCAGCGATCAGGTTTGTCTGGCATTCAAAATAATCTGTAAAGCAAATGTTTTTCTTGGTCATATGATCAAAACATCATGTTTACCGTTTTCAGAAATATCGTCAGTCTTGTTGCCGTTGTAGTTTCCACAGAGTCCACAGGTCTGACCTTGGTACTTCTCTGCAAGTTCAATCTAGACAACATATTATAAGATAATGTCAGTGATACGAATACAGTTTATTTTCTCAAAAATTGTCTGTCATGCTGTTTGTTTATAGCAGTACAAACACACTTATTAAAATCAATATTGAGCTGTCAGATACATGTTGGTTCACTGTGGCTTACTTAGACGATTAATATTTGCTTTATGATTTGTCGAACTGATATCCTGTTTGATGTTTAATTTTCCTAGTCTTACTTATTGTGTGCAAACAAATTTAATGGCGTTAAAGGGTGTGTGTGATTTCATTATAGGGTTATGGAATCAGCTTGACTCATTCTGAAGAAGAACCTGCACGGAACCAAAACTTTGCCAGGTTTGCTTTGTTTTTCTTTACTGCTATCAACAGATTTCATCAAATCAGTTTTACAGTTTTCATTTGAACACATATTTGGCTCATTATCTCACATATTCATCACACATTCTGTATTACAGTAAAGGTATTTACTCAGCAAGATAATAATGTTAAATCATACCAATATAGAGTTGTCCTCTTCCCAAAAGACAGTCAATCCATATTTGGAGATTTTAATACTTGTTTGACTTCCCTCGATTTTAAGTCCATTCTGATTGATTGGAACAGACACGCTGCAAGAAAAAGTGTAAGAAGCTTCAGTTAAACATATTTGTATAAGTAATTGTAGAAGATTTTATGTGCTGTCTGGACACTATTCTTCACCATTTTTAATCAGCATATTCAGAGTTGTCTCTTAATGAATATGAGTTTATGAAAGCTGCACATTGCAGTAGTTACTCATGTAAAAACAAGTAAATATCAACTCACGCTTGATCATCCATAGTTATGTCACCATTAGTGATTTTGATGACCGTCCCTTCCAGCTTTATTGTGACTGTGCTAAAAGTGATTGAGTCGTTCACAATCTCTCTTTGCATTTGGATGTTAAAGTCAGAAGTTGTGCTGTCACACATCACCGCCAGAACGTAGTTGCACGTGTCTGGCACTTGAAAGAAATGACCATCAAATGTCTTGAAGTGGAAATTTCCCCATGTGCTGCAGATCGTGGACTGATGATCAGGATTCGGTTCAGCTGAATCAAGAGGGAAAGTTTATAAATGTAAAACTCTTTGGTAAATACTTTCAGTGAGCAAAAATACAGAATTTACTTTCCTAAAGTATAAAAACTGTACAAACTGATGCTGTACATGCTTTAAATTATGTTTTTAAATACCTTTTGTTACCATCACAGTCGTCATAGTGGTGAACACTAAATATAAAAGACAAAAACGAAAACTGTCATATTTGATTGAAATTTATTAAAACATTTTCCTTCTCATTCAAAGTTTTGCAAATGCCTTTATTTTACTTTATTTTACAGTGTCATTGTTTCATATGTTACATGTAGTCACTATAGTAATAACTATAAATTATGCATAATTACATTCAACTAACCCTAAACCTAACCTCAATAGTAAGTACATGTAGTTAATTAATATTACTCAGCATGTATAATTATATAATTAAAGTGTAACAAAGACACCTTAAAATAAAGTGTATCCCTTTATTTTAAGGTGTCTTTGTTACAGTGTAAATAACACATTTATGTACTGACTGATAATAATTAACTACATGCACTTACTATAGGGTTAGGATTAGGGTTATATGCATGTAATTATGCATAATTTATAGTTATTACTAAGGTTTAACAAGGACACTGTAAAATAATATGTAACTAAAACATGTCTTTAGTGTATACATATTTCTGAACATGTTGTTATTGAACAATGTCCTGAATAATGTGTGTTTACAGTTTAAGTGGTATATGCATCATAATTATTATTTTATTCACAATTAGATACAAAATTAGAAATGACTGTGAATTACATGTTTAAAAGATTCCATAACTAGTGTTACAATTGTCTTTGCAACCATGGTAAAAACTTGTAAGGTTATGATTTATTATCATTCGTATTAAATTAAGTTTTTTATGTAAAATTGACATTTTTTGTAATTCTGAGAAAAATACGGTAACACTTTAGGGTCCAATTTCTCTCTGTTAAATAGTTCCTTATTAGTATGCATATTAGCAGGATATCGGCTGTTTATTAGTGCTTATAAAGCACATATTAATGCCTTATTCTACATCGAACATTCCTACCCAATACCTAAACTTAACATCCACCTTACTAACTATTAATAAGCAGTAATTAGGAGTTTATTGAGACAAAAGTCATAGTTAGTTAGTGAGAATTGGATTCTAATCTAAAGTGTGACCAAAAATACATTTTGTATGTTGTATTTTATTACTGCACACTTTTATACCTCAAAAAAAAAAAAAAATTCCCAGAGAGAGAGAACAGTTTTTTCATCAATGATACATTTAAACCTAAATACTTTGATACATAATTCTTGAATATATTTGTATTGACTTCAAAGTTTTAAGGTATACTTGTTGTGGAATGTGACGTCTATTAATGTATTTGTGACATTACAAATCAATGCAATCAATATGTCTTGTATAATACATACATGTAAACACAATTAAAGATTTACCTGGTGTTGTTGTTGGCGACCAGGTAAAGTCCATAGGATTTTCCATAATGTCCCCATAATCTCCCACAAAGTCTTTAAACATAGATGTTGATATTTGAATGATATTTTGGATGTTCATTTTAAGAATTTTGAGCTTTTCTTACATTTTATTTTTGTTCTTTTTCTGCTTACCTGCTTGTACGGACTGCAGCCCGACCAATAGCAAGACCCATCTCAGCATCCACATCTGAGACATCCTCACAGTCCCCATGGAGACAAGATCCATCCTCAAGAGCTAATGTGAGATGTCTGTCAGCACTTGTTCTTTTATAATGGCTATTAGTTTGCTTTGGAGGAATGTAGTTTGTGATCAGAGGGTGGACCCATAGCTTGAATTTGGCCTTGGGCTTGGTAGATACTTGAAACAAATAAATATTTAATGTCTTCTTTTGGTGTTTGAGACTAAACAAACTGTATCTGAATGATGAGAACCAAATTCAGTCACACAATGATTCATTTATCGCTTGTTTGAATTGGGCTGTACAAGGATGTGACTCTTGACTCATCCACACTATGAAATATAAATCACTTAGCTATTTAATTGTCTAAGTAAAATTTGCCAGTGCACAGAAAATGTTTTCATTATTATTTGTCAAATTTGGTGTTTCTGCTGTTCTAATAATGGAATAGCGGTAACACTTTCATTTGTTAACCTGAATTAACAATGAAAAATACTTCTGAATCATTTATTAATCTTAATGTTAACTTCAACATTATTAATACATTCAAATCAAAAGTTGTCTCTTAATATTATTTAATGTAACTGAACTAACATGAGCTAATGATAAGCAGTGTTATTTTATTAACTAATGTTAACAAAAATCAATAAACACTGTAACATAATTATTGCTCATTGTTAATGTTAGTTAATTATTGTAAATTGTTACCAGAATAGCTATCAGAATTAAATGCCAATGAGTCATATTCAATAAGAAATATCTATATTCTGCATTTATTTAAAGAAATAATGAGAACAAATGTATAGCTGCAAGAAATAAGTATAGGGCCAAGCACACCAAAGCCAGAAATGACAAACATTTTATTGAGTATAGCATCCCTAATAATGATTTTAGGCAAGTGGGATTAAAAGCCACAAGTACAATTACTTATAACATCATATAATTGTTATTATTACACAGCTCTGTGGAATACTTGATTCTGATTGGTCAATCGCGCCATTTTGCGACGATTGTTTTGTACACGGTAATGGATTATAAGACAACAAACAGGTACAATTTTAAAACAGCTTCATCTCAAATCAATATCTCTTATCGCCATAATTATTTATGTACATGATCCCTTACATAACATTTGACCAATTAGTTGCGTTGGCATCAAATTAATATAGCCATCAAGGCATTGCTACAGTAACACATCAAAACCTTCAAATTCATTCACTCGGCATGACTCTGAAGAAACTAAGGAGCCCAGGTTCACAACGATTTAACAAATGAAGGAAAATTTATATTTTTGTACATTTTGTTCAATATTTTGTAACCTCTTGGTGGCACTGTACCCATTTTTCCCAGGTACGTTTGGGGCATGATTCAGATGATATGTAACAAGTTTCTTCTCAATGCACCAAAGCGTTGATGAAATACAATGTTTTTTCATGGCAAAACCAAAATGGCCATCAAGCACTATGGCTGACCCAGGAACACTGGGAATGACAAACTAGTCGTCCTGTGCTTCCGTGCTAACAAATGTTCCTGCCTTCAGAGCAGTTCAGGCTTGAAGTGCCACCTCCATGTTTTGTTTAATTGTGATTATTTTGATTAATTAATCAGCTAAAGTGTAACTGATTCAATTTAACATTAATCAATTGACAGTCAAATAATGCTTATGTCTTAAATCAACACTATGACATAATCCAAAGGCATATAGGAACAGTACTTGATTCAATAGCCCTTCAGCAGAGTTGTGTACTTAGATCTTCATCCCGGCCCGTTTGACATGTTTGATGGTTAGTTCTGTGAAACCTCTTACGAATGAAGATCTTTCTGGATGCAACAGCAAACATTTGGGAAGCATTTGAATGTGTAATTATTTATCTTTTCTGTTTTCACTGTTTGCTTCACGTCAGTACTGCTCGTATTGAAAGATTAATTTGATCCAAGTACCATATTAAAGGTTCCTTAAACAACAGACTATTATATTAGTCAGGTACACTTTAATATAATGGGTATGTCTTAGTATTACATGTCTGAAAATTTTAATTAGATATGTATTTAGCATAAAATGATTAATCGTGGATGGGTGTGCAAATATATTTTTAGGTCTTGTTTCAGTTCAAGTTGTCTTTTAAAATGTAAAGGTTAAAATAAAAGGATGAATGCAATGCATGTTCAGAGACGTCTTGTGTTGGCTTAGATTTACAAAGTAGGCTTTTTACAGTCTAAATTCACTTCAGTTTTCAGTTTTGAGCTTCTGGGTTTCCTTCACAGTATTTATTGAGTGCATTGCATGGAGGTTTGATGGTAATTTGGTAACATTAAAGGAGTGGTTGATTATGATTTCACTTTTTAACTTTAGTTAGTGTGTAATGCTGCTGTTTGAGCATAAAAAAACTAAGTTACAATGCTCAAAGCAAAGGGAGATATTTGCTTTTAAAGAAATTGCTTTTTAAGGACTACAACAAATGGCTGGTAGGGACTACACGACATTTCTCCAGGGTTAGTAACATAACCAACCCTATAATTTACATAAACCCCGCCCCCTGAACACATTTATTGATTATCAAGACAGAAAATGCTAATCAATGACTAGAAGATAACTACACATAAGCTACAAAAAATCATCAACTAACTGCATTCTACATGTTGTCAATTCTTCTTGAGTCTCTCCATCATTATCTGACTCCGGTTTGAACATACAGTAAAAGACTAAAAGTTTTTGAAATTTTCAGTGCATGTCTGTGTGAGTGCAAGCTCTTGAAGCTCCGCCCCCTGTGCCACGAGCAGCAGCAGCTCATTTGCATTTAAAGGAACAGACAAACTACGGTGCGTTTTTGCTCACCCTCAAAAAGTGACAATTTTAACATGCTATATAAAATATCTGTGGGGTATTTTGAGCTAAAACTTCACATACACACTCTGGGGACATCAAAGACTTATTTTACATCTTGTGAAAAGGAATCCTGTTCCACTTCAACACACCTGTCTTAAATGTTTCTGAATATCTTAGCTGGGTATCTGGTTCAAGTGTGTTTGATTAGGTTTGGAACTGAACTTTGCAGGAAGGAAGTTCTCCAGGAACAGGATTAGTTATTGCATTAGGTATCGTACTAAAAGTTAGAGTTATTTGCAAACATTTATCCATCAAGGTTAATGTTAATTTATCAATATACTATTGTTCATTGTTAATTCATGTTTGTTCAGGAAGTTTAAAATGAGAAGGTAACATTTTACAGCAAGTCACTTTAGTTAATGCATTTAACTAACAAGGAACAATACATTTGTTCAACAGTTGTTATTTGTTAGTTCATGTTAGCTCAGGTCTATTAAATAATATTAACAGATGCAACTTTTGAATGTAATAATGTAGTAAATGTTAAAATTAACATAAGCTAAATATGCTTATATTCCTTTACTAAATATTTACTAACATCTAGTTAGTAGTGAGAATTAGACCCTAAACTAAAGAGTTTCTGAAATGTATATTAACAAAGAATTAATGAATATTAATAAATGCTGTGAAAGTATTTTTTAAAGTTTGCTGATGCTAACTAATGTTAAAGTGGCATGAATTGAGAAATCCAATTTTCCTTGATCTTTTGACATATAAGAAGTCATTGTACTGTAAAAAAAATCCTGTACGTTTCAGAACTCAAAACTTCCTTGTTAGTCCAAAAACAACTTCTATTGAATCCAAGCGGATAAAACAACTTGTTTCGGATTTTGTTTCAAAGAGAGTGTCAAAAAATACCCCATTACTTCTAAATCATGTTTTCTGATATAAAAATCTTGCTAACATTATTAGTGGATGTCAGTGAATATTATAAATCTTTTTAACCTTATTGTGAAGTAACACCAGTTTTCTTTTTCCTAATTACTTTTTTGGGGGGAAAAATCCAGTATACTGTTTTATTGCCATTTTATTTTGCTTTATTATAGTCATCATTCATTTCATGAGAGGGAAATGTTAAGAATCACATTTTGCATTGCTAAAAAAGAAACAAAATGTTCAAAAAGCCCAGAAAATGCCCTGAGAGATAATAGTTATAGAACAAAAAGCTGAATGTAGCAATCTTTCACCAAATTATTTAGCAATTATGCAATTTCCTGGAATCACAATTAAACTGAACAAGATCTTTTATCCAATGCTATTCTGGTTTTCACACTCAGTTGGAGTACATTTGCAGGCGTCTATGAAGACGTAGTCATGAAGGATCTCGCTGTTATCGGAACACTTCAGCTTCAGTTTTTTAATGTGGGTTTTCGTCTCACGGCAGCAAGAACAGCTGTGCTTCATGATGTTCGCTTCCATTGAATACCTATGCAGGTTTACAAGAAAACAGTCAGATTATTATTAAAAAAGCTTATCCTAATCTATTTGCAAGGCTTGGATAATCTAAACATATTTAATGTTTGGAGACAATCAAGCAGCAAAATGTTTGGCCTAATACTGCTCTAAGTTTACACTTGGAATTAACATGCATTCAGTATGATTGTGTAAGTGTGAACTATATTTCACAGGTCAATGATCAATTAGATGTGCATGTGCTCTCACATTGAAACGGTGTCACATTTGCCACTGCAGGACGTCACTTCTATGGGTTGGATAGACTTGCAGTCATTTACAGTAACGTTTTTGGTGTCCTTCTTCACAACACAGTTCTTGTGTTCACCTGATATATTAGAGGTAATAGGAGATCATTTGATTATTACATATTTTAATCAGTTAAACTGGACCTTATTCATGAAAAGCAGAACAAATGTCTGTGTGAATCATTCATGAATTTATCTTAAAATGCTGCGTTATTGTCACGATCACCACTTGATTACCATCAGACTATTATTACTCTAGCAAAGACTACATTACCCATAACCCACTGCCCAGACTATCAGCCATTATTGTATTCAGCTGTTGCTTGTTCTGCCTATATAAACCTGGTTAATTCAGTCGCTCTTCATTTCTGAGCCTTGTTCCCTGGATCGTTGTTATTTCTGTTCCCTGGATATACTTGGTTTTGCCTTAGCCCTGGACATTGTCTTTGTTTGGACTGCTCAGCTGTGTTTCGACATTCGTCTGGCCTTTGTGTATGTCTGTGGATTAACCCATTAAACTGCGTTTGGATCCTCAACGCTTGAGTCTCGGAGCAGTTATGTTACAGTTATACTGAATGTGACCGTTTACAATAAACACTAGTTCTGCTTGTGTTTCATGGATATGGACCATTAGGATATTTTGAACAAGGAAACAATTTCTTACATATTTGGCAACATCCATCTGCATCGAGTTCCATTGTTCCCTGTTCAGACAAATAGAGCCTTGTTTAAACATCAATGTGTCATGCTCATAGTTAAAGTAAAAGTCACTCAGAAATGTACACACTGTGTGGCTTCAAACCTGTATGACTTTTTTTTCATTCTGCAAATGTGTTTGTCTATACAAAGTCAATGGGGCCCAAAACTTCTAAATATATTTTTGTGTTCCACAGATGAAAAAGTCATACAGGTTTGGAGTGACATTCAGGGTGAGTGGATGATGACAGAAGTTTAATTTTCGAGTGAACTAATTCACTCTTTTTGAAGTAAATTATAACATTTAAAAAAGACATACTTTAGCTTTAAAGGGTTAGTTCACCCAAAAATAGTGCTGCACGATTAATCGTATCGCAATCGCAATCGCGATGTCAAGCTTACGCGATTATATGACGCAAAATGCTGCGATTTTATATTAAATAAACAAATTAGCGCTGTTAACGCACTTATTAATGCAAATGCTTTTAAACCATTCATGCGCGATAAGACATAAGAGAACGAGCTGCCTGTGAATGTCCTCCTGACACACACACACACACACACACACACAGATAGACGCGCGCCAGTATCAAGTTCTCTTTCGCAGTAGAACGTTCAACACACATGTATGCCAAAATGAACGCGCTGCCTGTGAATGTCCTGACTTCGTGCGTGCGCACAAAACAGCATGACAGAATACAGTTCTCTTTCGAGCTTGAACGAACAATAACACACACAATTATGCCAAAATGTCTTTTTGTCGAGTGTCTTCATAACATAAGAGTAGTCTTATGATGAACATGAAGAGGTGTGATGACTAGCCACTAATGTCGCTAAAGTTATTCTTTATTTTTTTATTTTTCTATTTTTTTATTTTTTATTATTATTTTTCTTTACCCCTGACATGTATGGTTATATGTACTCTTGTATGTAAATTATGTTTTGTTCTTGTTAAAATGCAATAAAAAAATAATAATCTGTCGCTAAAGTTAATCAAAGAACAAAGGGAACAGAGAAAAACACTCACTGCTCTTGACTAAAGAACTTTTTTCTTTAGGCTGATTATCACTAATCTGTGTGTGCATTTATTTTCCTTGAGAACCAAGCAAGTTGACTCATGAAACCATTTGTTTATTATATCGCATATCGCAATCGTAATCGCAATATTGACCTCAATTATCGCAATATGACATTTTCCCCAAATCGTGCAGCCCTACCCAAAAATGAAAATTGTCATTTACTCACCCTCATGAATCATGTCGTTCCAAAACCTGTTTTTAATGAAATCTGAGAAATTCCTGTCCCTCCATTGACAGCTACACAACTACCACTTAACAGTGGTAGTTAAAATTTTAAATTTAAAATGTAAAAAAAAAAATTCACATATAAACATTCATCAGCGCACACATCAGTCGTGGTAAACAGAAACTCAAGCATGTTCGCTTGACTTGTGAGAACCAATGAGGTTCGTTCTCGTGTTACGCATCACGTTTGAGCTTCCTCAAGAACCAATGAGGTTCATTCTCGCGCGTCTAGCAGTACGGTTGAGCTTCTGTTTATGTTCGCTGATCAGTATTTATATGTGGATAAAGGTCTAAATTAAATTCATCATATAAAGTTTCATATGGATTAGTTTTATAATATCTCTTTATGAACTTTTCGAAGCATCAAAGTGGTAGTTGTGTAGCTGTCAATAGAGGGACAGAAATCTCTCTCAGATTTCATTTAAAATAACTTCCTTTGTGTTTTGAAGATGAACGAAAGTCTTACGGGTTTAGAACGACGAGGGTGAGTAAACAATGACGATTTTTTTTTGTTCATTTTTGTGTGAACTATCCCTTAAGTGTTAGCAGGTAGCAACAGCCACACAAAATACAAACAACAAATGCATCAAATTTTGCTTAAGATATTGAACCCACGGGCACACAGTCATCTTCTTCGATGACAGGGCAGCTTGCCATGGTCTTCTCTATCATGAACGTGCCATTGACTTGAAGACATGTCACACTTTCACATTTGTAGTCGATGCTCTCTCCATCCTACAAAAAAAAAATGTAAATGATAGGCTACATGAGGATCAAAGAATAGAGCAGATAATTTGCCTGGTGAACTGAAAGTGTAAAGGAAAGTTTGCTAATATATACATTGAGAGTATGAGTGGTGTTGTCTGGCGCAGTATAAATACAGGAATTTTGAATGCATATTCCACAGCACTCTCCTTCTTGTTCCACACGCTCATAGCCCTTGGAGTACAAAAACACTTTAATAATTCATATATTCTTCTTATTAAGAAGTTTCAAATCAATTGTTTAATAAAATGATGGTTCACGGGATAAACTTTAAATTATTACCTCAGGGCAAGGTTTACAAATTTTAGAAACACACTTCATGTTGTGTAGTTGAGTCTTTGGGTCTTTATCCATTTCACAGGAACATTCAACACAAGGCTCAGGGGTGATTTTAGCCCCAGGCTAGAAAAAAAATAAAAAAATAAATCAGTGTCAGAAAAGTGGAAAATATTATCACTATTTCCTTTTGCTTTATTTAAAATACCAAGATTTTCCCAAATTTACTTTATTAATGTGAACTCATGAACTCACCTGGTACTCAGTGTTATTGTACACACAGACGTGTTTGGGCACTGGAAATCGAAAAAATCCATTTTAAAACTCATTAAATCAGTTCAGTAATAATGTACGATAATTTCATTGTTTTATGAAAAATAAAAAAAGGGTCATTCCTGTTATGCAGTACATTTCCATGTCTTCATATGTATGTATTGATAAAATATTCATCTCACCATTTGTAGGAATAGAAATCATATTATTTAGCATTATAAGTTAAGTGAACAATTACATAATAACATACGTAATTACATAATAATTACACTACTACTTTGAGCTGATGTCATCATCATTGCCACGTCCTTTTAATGTGAAGAACTGGCCATTTATCTCATATTCCAGGATTTTCTTTAGATTGTATTATTGTGGATATTTAAAACATGGACTCAAAAGTTGCTGCTTAACTGGAATGACTCACAAGTCCATTTTTGTATGACAGCAAAATTAGCTATTATGTTTAAGATTTTAAACCACAGAGACTTACCACAGGGTGCACAGCAACTGCTTTCAGTTTTATTTGCTGCTAACTCAAATCCAACATCACATTTTTTCTGAAGACACACCTCGAGATCACACACTAAATGGGTTGAGATGTAATGGGGAGTTCTTTTAGATGATTTTTGCATGCATTTATGTACGGATAGTTCAAATGTAGACTGTGTGTGCTATCAGCAGGATGTATTTTTAGTGAATTATTTTTAGTAAGTCATTCAAATTCATCATCTAGGTTGTAATGATGCACCATCAAATAAGTTTAATCTTGACTCACCACAGGTTGGGCAGCAGTTTTCAATGATTAATTTTTGTTCTGATCCACAGGGCTTTTGAATCGGACAGCTGACAGGCACAGTTTTAACACCAAAGGTCTCATTGGAGCATGTGTATTCAGAACAGCCCATGGTCCATGTATCCCCAGGCTACAGAAGGAAAAGCAAGTAGATGATGGTTAGGAATCGTGGTGATTTTGCAAGTTAAATGCATAGTGAAATGCTTTGGACACCATTGACTTTCTTGAATATTTTTCAAAATATCTTGTTTTGTCTAGACATACCATTCTAGGTAATCCATCGGGGCCGATACAATCTACATGGAGGGAATCAAAACCAAATCAATGAAAATAAGACACGAAGGTGCATTCATCTATAAAACAGGGAAAGTAAATGAAGCAGCATGTCTTACCGCAGTAAGCTGTACATTTATCAATCGTTGAGCTAACTTGATATGTGTTATCAGGACAGAAACAGCCTTCCATAAATGTTTGAAGACACTCCACGCTGTGACATTCTTTCTCCACAAACAAATCATTGTACCTAGTGGTGAGTTCATAGAAGCACATCAGACATGAAGTATTATGATTCCAGCACTTGTTAAGGACTGTTGTTTTGTGGATATCCAGTATTGTAGAGTGAGATTACCTTGTGCTGCAGGTTTTTTCAACTTTAGGCCCACAACCCTTGTAGACTTTGTGACTGGGGCATTTGTATTCTGTTATAGAAAACAATGACAATCAAGTTTCAGAGTCTTCTCAAGTACAACATGTAGAAGATAACCAACTTTAAAGTACAATAAAAATGTAGTCAAATGGTTAGGTTCATTCTACTTACCACACATTTTTTGGAGTTTATCTGATGTTCTCCAGTCCACACAGATACCCTCCTGGCCACATAGCTGGGCATACGCTTCCAGACTGGTACAACCAGTAGAGTTCTTTCCCATGTGGCACACATCGAATTTGCATGCCTCATAATAATTTTCATAAGGAATGACCCCATGACATTTCACAAATATACTGCGGAGAAACAAATACAAAACTTTCGATTTCAGGCATCTGAAAGGGATAGTTCACCCAAAAATGACGATTCTGCCATCTTTTACTCACCGTGATGTTGTTCCAAACTTGTATGACTTTCTTTATTCTATTTTTCCACAGAATACAGAAAGTCAAAACACATTTGGAACAACCTGAGGGTGAGACAATTTAAAAAAATAAATTTGATGGCGTAGACATTTAAAAGGGAAAACACTTTGTACTAATCAGTGTTACTAAATGATTAAACTTAGTGGCTTTTCCTTACTCGCTCTTGATGAGTTCACAAATCTCCGGGGTGCAGGAGGGTGGAAGTGTAGGTGGAGTTATAGTTGGTGGGATTTTGCATCCTGGTGGGACCATCCAAAGCTGTGCCATGTTCACACACGATTGATCGATTTGTCCATCAGGACGTCTACAGTCATTTGCACGGTTGTTGTCGCAAACCCCTGAAAAAAAATATTTTAATTATATTAAATCTGAATTTATAGTTTTAAAAGAGTAAGTAGAGAGTAAGTAATGTAATTATTCAAAATAAATTCATTTTAAATGAATTTGTTAAAGTTCATTTACAGTTATTTGAAAATCTAATTTATTTGTTGCACTGGTAAACATGACATGAAACTGACACATATTGTACTTTGTACACATCTCACAGACAGAAAACAAATTTAAGTTGTATTTGTAGCGAGTGAGACATGAGATCTCTGATCTGTACTCACCGCACTGTCCCTCTGTATTGCCATTGAAATAGGAGAATGGGAGACTGATCTCAAAGCCTTGATGATTGACCAAAACCTCAACTTTGATTTCAGTGATGTTCACAACTACTGCCATGCCGGAGGTGGTAATGAAGAATTGGTCATTCATGTAAGTTAGTTGTTTCAGTTCATCATTAACATAGACCTGTGTGAAAAAAAAAGTCTTTCTGAGTAATGATGAAAATTGTTCTCTAGAGTATGGTGTTATTTTGCAATGTGTCATGATTTGATGTGAAATTTTTAGTACTTTTGTGTTCAATTTGAATTTTTGCTTGTTTTTCTGGAGCCTGTGAATGTTTTGCTGTAGTTCTAAGACTTACCTGGACATCTTTAGTGTTGCTTGTCAGCTTGATTTTATAGGATTTGTAGTTCACAATCACATACTCTGGGCAGGCGAGATTATTTTTAACATCACAATAATAGTTTTTAACATGGACACTGATATTGTATTTCGGGATGATTTCTTGGAACAAAACATATGTACAGTTTCCTTGGAAAGCGTAGTATGTTCCATCAAAAGTTTTGTAATGTGGGTCACCCCAGCCACTGCATTTACCTGTCAAAACCAAGTTACACCATATGTAAACATAAGGCAATGGCTAGGACAATTGTTTATTTTTTTAATATTCATGAAATTTAATATAAATATTTGATATTAATGAATTGTCCATGAGCAAGACTTAAACTTACATTCGCACTCATACTTGGAGCAACATCCATTGTTATAAGGCACCTTCCTAGGTTTAATTCCATTAGTACATTTGGGTTTGACATCATCAAATTGGCCACATGTTAGAGGTATTGATGAGACGCTGCCATTTTTGCATGTTTTGTTTTTGCAGTCTTCAATCCAGGATTCCATATGCTGAAGGACACAATCAGATTGATAAACAGAGATTCATAAAAAAAAAAGAAAAAAAAAAGATTGTTTCAGGTATTCTTTCCTTTTCTTACCAGTTAATACTCCAGTCATCTAACAGTTATACAGAATGTAATTAATTTAGTATTGTATTACAAGAGATATTATATCAAATAACCATTACAGGCTATTATGTTATTGTTTGTCGAAAAAATACATGCAGACATTCTGTAGAAATTGTACTTGTGTTACTGCATTAGCCTACTTCTACTAAACTCTTATTAAATTACCTTTCTGCTGATATTTTTACAGTCGGGTGAAGGTGGAGGTGGAATGGTTGGGCATGGCTGATCCTTTTTCTCAATACCACAAGTGGAGTTGCAGTAGGCAATGAAGCACCAACCTGCTTTATCCGTTTGATTATAGATGATTGACCCTATAATTATAATTAAAGGATTGTAGGGTCAAGGTACACATGCACAAGGATTAAACCAACTTTAAATACAAAAAATAAATAAAAATTTTAATAATTACTGTTAAAGTAAAGCACTTACCTGCTGAGTATTTTGAATTTAAATAAGTGCATTTACATTGATGATCTGTGCTAGGTCTTATGGTTGGGAGAGTTGGCCCTGTATGCACAGTGTAAGTACTTGTTGTGCCAGTAGTTGTACTAGTTTTAGATGTTTCTGTAGACGTAGGTGTCACTGATACAGTAGTTGGTTTGGTAGAAGTGGATGTGATTTTGGATGTCTCTGTTGATGTAGGAGTTGTCGTAACAGTTGTAGGTGTTGTTGATGTTGGTGTTGGTGTCGTTACTGTAATGGTTGTAGGTGATGTTTCTGTTGATGTAGGTGGTGTTGTTTCTGTTGATGTAGGTGTTGTCGTTAAAGTTGTAGGTGATGTTTCTGTTGATGTAGGTGTCGTTACTGTAACAGTTGTAGGTGATGTTTCTGTTGATGTTGGTGTTATTGTAACAGTTGTAGGTGATGTTTCTGTTGATGTAGGTGTTGTTTCTGTTGATGTTGGTGTTATTGTAACAGTTGTAGGTGTTGTTTCTGTTGATGTTGGTGTTATTGTAACAGTTGTAGGTGTTGTTTCTGTTGATGTTGGTGTTATTGTAACAGTTGTAGGTGTTGTTTCTGTTGATGTAGGTGTCGTTACTGTAACAGTTGTAGGTGATGTTTCTGTTGATGTTGGTGTTACTGTAACAGTTGTAGGTGATGTTTCTGTTGATGTAGGTGTTGTTTCTGTTGATGTTGGTGTTATTGTAACAGTTGTAGGTGTTGTTTCTGTTGATGTAGGTGTCGTTACTGTAACAGTTGTAGGTGTTGTTTCTGTTGATGTAGGTGTCGTTACTGTAACAGTTGTAGGTGATGTTTCTGTTGATGTAGGTGTTGTCGTAACAGTTGTAGGTGATGTTTCTGTTGATGTAGGTGTTGTCGTAACAGTTGTAGGTGTTGTTTCTGTTGATGTAGGTGTCGTTGTAACAGTTGTAGGTGTTGTTTCTGTTGATGTAGGTGTCGTTACTGTAACAGTTGTAGGTGTTGTTTCTGTTGATGTAGGTGTTGTCGTAACAGTTGTAGGTGTTGTTTCTGTTGATGTTGGTGTTATTGTAACAGTTGTAGGTGTTGTTTCTGTTGATGTTGGTGTTATTGTAACAGTTGTAGGTGTTGTTTCTGTTGATGTAGGTGTCGTTGTAACAGTTGTAGGTGTTGTTTCTGTTGATGTAGGTGTCGTTGTAACAGTTGTAGGTGTTGTTTCTGTTGATGTAGGTGTCGTTGTAACAGTTGTAGGTGTTGTTTCTGTTGATGTTGGTGTTATTGTAACAGTTGTAGGTGTTGTTTCTGTTGATGTAGGTGTCGTTGTAACAGTTGTAGGTGTTGTTTCTGTTGATGTAGGTGTCGTTGTAACAGTTGTAGGTGTTGTTTCTGTTGATGTAGGTGTCGTTGTAACAGTTGTAGGTGTTGTTTCTGTTGATGTTGGTGTTATTGTAACAGTTGTAGGTGTTGTTTCTGTTGATGTTGGTGTTATTGTAACAGTTGTAGGTGTTGTTTCTGTTGATGTAGGTGTCGTTGTAACAGTTGTAGGTGTTGTTTCTGTTGATGTTGGTGTTATTGTAACAGTTGTAGGTGTTGTTTCTGTTGATGTAGGTGTTGTCGTAACAGTTGTAGGTGTTGTTTCTGTTGATGTTGGTGTTATTGTAACAGTTGTAGGTGTCGTAACAGTTGTAGGTGTTGTTTCTGTTGATGTAGGTGTTGTTACTGTAACGGTTGTAGGTGATGTTTCTGTTGATGTTGGTGTTATTGTAACAGTTGTAGGTGTTATTGTAACAGTTGTAGGTGTTGTTTCTGTTGATGTAGATGTAGGTGTCGTTGTAACAGTTGTAGGTGTTGTTTCTGTTGATGTAGGTGTCGTTACTGTAACAGTTGTAGGTGATGTTTCTGTTGATGTAGGTGTTGTCGTTACAGTTGTAGGTGTTATTGTAACAGTTGTAGGTGTTGTTTCTGTTGATGTAGATGTCGTTACTGTAACAGTTGTAGGTGATGTTTCTGTTGATGTAGGTGTTGTCGTTACAGTTGTAGGTGTTGTTTCTGTTGATGTAGGTGTTGTCGTAATAGTTGTAGGTGTTGTTTCTGTTGATGTAGGTGTTGTTGTAATAGTTGTAGGTGTTGTTTCTGTTGATGTAGGTGTTGTAATAGTTGTAGGTGATGTTTCTGTTGATGTAGGTGGTGTTGTTTCTGTTGATGTAGGTGTTGTCGTAATAGTTGTAGGTGTTGTTTCTGTTGTCGTAACAGTTGTAGGTGTTGTTTCGGTTGATGTAGTTGTTGTTATGGTAGTTGGTGAGGTAGTAGTTGATGTGACAGTGGACGTCTCTGTTGATGTGATCGTTGTAGAGGAAATACAATAGCTTTCACAACATTTTACACGGATTTCATAATTATAACAAAGTGGTGGCATGCCAGCTGCATTGTCTTCATTTGAACATGATAGTCCAAAAGATTTGTTACAATACTGTAGTTGACCCAAATCTTCCAGGGACTTTTGCGGATAATTTACTGCCCTACATTCAATCTCTTCAGGGCTTTGACAGGTTATCTTTCCTGAATTCCACAAAGCATCGATTGATTCAGTTTCGAATCCTTCGGGTTCTGTACTGGGTGTGTTGCTATCAATCCAATCTGACCATTTACAACATGTAGGTGTTGTTACTGTAACAGTTGTAGGTGTTGTTTCAGTTGATGTAGGTGGTGTTGTTTCTGTTGATGTAGGTGTTGTCGTAATAGTTGTAGGTGTTGTTTCTGTTGTCGTAACAGTTGTAGGTGTTGTTTCAGTTGATGTTGGTGTCGTTACTGTAACGGTTGTAGGTGTTGTTTCTGTTGATGTAGGTGGTGTTGTTTCTGTTGATGTAGGTGTTGTCGTGACAGTTGTAGTTGTTGTTTCTGTTGATGTAGGTGTCGTTACTGTAACAGTTGTAGGTGTTGTTTCAGTTGATGTAGGTGTCGTTACTGTAACGGTTGTAGGTGTTGTTTCTGTTGATGTAGGTGGTGTTGTTTCTGTTGATGTAGGTGTTGTCGTGACAGTTGTAGTTGTTGTTTCTGTTGATGTAGGTGTCGTTACTGTAATGGTTGTAGGTGTTGTTTCTGTTGATGTAGGTGTTGTCGTGACAGTTGTAGTTGTTGTTTCTGTTGATGTAGGTGTTGTCGTAATAGTTGTAGGTGTTGTTTCTGGTGTCGTAACAGTTGTAGGTGTTGTTTCTGTTGTCGTAACGGTTGTAGGTGTTGTTTCTGTTGATGTAGGTGTCGTTACTGTAATGGTTGTAGGTGTTGTTTCTGTTGATGTAGGTGTCGTTATTGTAATGGTTGTAGGTGTTGTTTCTGTTGATGTAGGTGGTGTTGTTTCTGTTGATGTAGGTGTTGTCGTGACAGTTGTAGTTGTTTCTGTTGATGTAGGTGTTGTCGTGACAGTTGTAGGTGTTGTTTCTGTTGATGTAGGTGTTGTCGTAATAGTTGTAGGTGTTGTTTCTGTTGTCGTAACAGTTGTAGGTGTTGTTTCTGTTGATGTAGGTGTTGTCGTGACAGTTGTAGTTGTTGTTTCTGTTGATGTAGGTGTTGTCGTAATAGTTGTAGGTGTTGTTTCTGTTGTCGTAACAGTTGTAGGTGTTGTTTCTGTTGATGTAGTTGTTGTTACGGTAGTTGGTGAGGTAGTAGTGAATGTGACAGTGGACGTCTCTGTTGATGTGATCGTTGTAGAGGAAATACAATAGCTTTCACAACATTTTACACGGATTTCATAATTATAACAAAGTGGTGGCATGCCAGCTGCATTGTCTTCATTTGAACATGATAGTCCAAAAGATGTGTTACAATACTGTAGTTGACCCAAATCTTCCAGGGACTTTTGCGGATAATTTACTGCCCTACATTCAATCTCTTCAGGGCTTTGACAGGTTATCTTTCCTGAATTCCACAATGCATCGATTGATTCAGTTTCGAATCCTTCGGGTTCTGTACTGGGTGTGTTGCTATCAATCCAATCTGACCATTTACAACATGTAGGTGTTGTTACTGTAACAGTTGTAGGTGTTGTTTCAGTTGATGTAGGTGTCGTTACTGTAACGGTTGTAGGTGTTGTTTCTGTTGATGTTGTTGTTTCTGTTGATGTAGGTGTTGTCGTGACAGTTGTAGTTGTTGTTTCTGTTGATGTAGGTGTTGTCGTAATAGTTGTAGGTGTTGTTTCTGTTGATGTAGGTGGTGTTGTTTCTGTTGATGTAGGTGTTGTCGTAATAGTTGTAGGTGTTGTTTCTGTTGTCGTAACAGTTGTAGGTGTTGTTTCGGTTGATGTAGTTGTTGTTATGGTAGTTGGTGAGGTAGTAGTTGATGTGACAGTGGATGTCTCTGTTGATGTGATCGTTGTAGAGGAAATACAATAGCTTTCACAACATTTTACACGGATTTCATAATTATAACAAAGTGGTGGCATGCCAGCTGCATTGTCTTCATTTGAACATGATAGTCCAAAAGATGTGTTACAATACTGTAGTTGACCCAAATCTTCCAGGGACTTTTGTGGATAATTTACTGCCCTACATTCAATCTCTTCAGGGCTTTGACAGGTTATCTTTCCTGATTTCCACAATGCATCGATTGATTCAGTTTCGAATCCTTCGGGTTCTGTACTGGGTGTGTTGCTATCAATCCAATCTGACCATTTACAACATGTAGGTGTTGTTACTGTAACAGTTGTAGGTGTTGTTTCAGTTGATGTAGGTGTCGTTACTGTAACGGTTGTAGGTGTTGTTTCTGTTGATGTAGGTGGTGTTGTTTCTGTTGATGTAGGTGTTGTTGTGACAGTTGTAGGTGTTGTTTCTGTTGATGTAGGTGTCGTTACTGTAACGGTTGTAGGTGTTGTTTCTGTTGATGTAGGTGGTGTTGTTTCTGTTGATGTAGGTGTTGTCGTGACAGTTGTAGGTGTTGTTTCTGTTGATGTAGGTGTTGTCGTAATAGTTGTAGGTGTTGTTTCTGTTGTCGTAACAGTTGTAGGTGTTGTTTCAGTTGATGTAGGTGTCGTTACTGTAATGGTTGTAGGTGTTGTTTCTGTTGATGTAGGTGTTGTCGTGACAGTTGTAGTTGTTGTTTCTGTTGATGTAGGTGTTGTCGTGACAGTTGTAGTTGTTGTTTCTGTTGATGTAGGTGTTGTCGTAATAGTTGTAGGTGTTGTTTCTGTTGTCGTAACGGTTGTAGGTGTTGTTTCTGTTGATGTAGGTGTCGTTATTGTAATGGTTGTAGGTGTTGTTTCTGTTGATGTAGGTGTCGTTACTGTAACGGTTGTAGGTGTTGTTTCTGTTGATGTAGGTGGTGTTGTTTCTGTTGATGTAGGTGTTGTCGTGACAGTTGTAGTTGTTGTTTCTGTTGATGTAGGTGTTGTTGTGACAGTTGTAGTTGTTGTTTCTGTTGATGTAGTTGTTGTTACGGTAGTTGGTGAGGTAGTAGTGAATGTGACAGTGGACGTCTCTGTTGATGTGATCGTTGTAGAGGAAATACAATAGCTTTCACAACATTTTACACGGATTTCATAATTATAACAAAGTGGTGGCATGCCAGCTGCATTGTCTTCATTTGAACATGATAGTCCAAAAGATGTGTTACAATACTGTAGTTGACCCAAATCTTCCAGGGACTTTTGCGGATAATTTACTGCCCTACATTCAATCTCTTCAGGGCTTTGACAGGTTATCTTTCCTGAATTCCACAATGCATTGATTGATTCAGTTTCGAATCCTTCGGGTTCTGTACTGGGTGTGTTGCTATCAATCCAATCTGACCATTTACAACATGTAGGTGTTGTTACTGTAACAGTTGTAGGTGTTGTTTCAGTTGATGTAGGTGTTGTTACTGTAACGGTTGTAGGTGTTGTTTCTGTTGATGTTGTTGTTTCTGTTGATGTAGGTGTTGTCGTGACAGTTGTAGTTGTTGTTTCTGTTGATGTAGGTGTTGTCGTAATAGTTGTAGGTGTTGTTTCTGTTGTCGTAACAGTTGTAGGTGTTGTTTCGGTTGATGTAGTTGTTGTTATGGTAGTTGGTGAGGTAGTAGTTGATGTGACAGTGGACGTCTCTGTTGATGTGATCGTTGTAGAGGAAATACAATAGCTTTCACAACATTTTACACGGATTTCATAATTATAACAAAGTGGTGGCATGCCAGCTGCATTGTCTTCATTTGAACATGATAGTCCAAAAGATGTG
This sequence comes from Squalius cephalus, assembly GCF_949319135.1. Taxonomy (NCBI): domain Eukaryota; kingdom Metazoa; phylum Chordata; class Actinopteri; order Cypriniformes; family Leuciscidae; genus Squalius; species Squalius cephalus. The sequence continues at coordinate 22,504,857 of NC_137144.1, forward strand.
TTACAATACTGTAGTTGACCCAAATCTTCCAGGGACTTTTGCGGATAATTTACTGCCCTACATTCAATCTCTTCAGGGCTTTGACAGGTTATCTTTCCTGATTTCCACAATGCATCGATTGATTCAGTTTCGAATCCTTCGGGTTCTGTACTGGGTGTGTTGCTATCAATCCAATCTGACCATTTACAACATGTAGGTGTTGTTACTGTAACAGTTGTAGGTGTTGTTTCAGTTGATGTAGGTGTCGTTACTGTAACGGTTGTAGGTGTTGTTTCTGTTGATGTAGGTGGTGTTGTTTCTGTTGATGTAGGTGTTGTCGTGACAGTTGTAGTTGTTGTTTCAGTTGATGTAGGTGTCGTTACTGTAACGGTTGTAGGTGTTGTTTCTGTTGATGTAGGTGGTGTTGTTTCTGTTGATGTAGGTGGTGTTGTTTCTGTTGATGTAGGTGTTGGTACAGTAGTTGGTGAGGTAGTAGTGGATGTGATTGTAGATGTCTCTGATGTGGGAGTTGTTGTGACTATTGGTGATGTTACGGTAACTGTAGATGTTTTTGTTGATGTGGATGCTGTGGTTGTAGTTGACATAGTAGTTGTGGTCATAGTTGTGGTTGTTTTAATAGTTTCAGTTGTAGTTGTGAAAGTGAAAGGTGTTGTTGTTGGGGTTTTGCAGTTGTAGTTAATATTTCTTACTATTTCTCCATTTGAATCACACAGAGCAGTTAAACATGCCCCGTTCCCATCTGTGGTGTTGTAAATGACAGATCCAGGTGGAAATAACGTCCCATCATAGAAACATTCATCACATGTTTTAACACACTTCATGGTCTCCTCCCTGAGATATGGCCTCTCAGAAGGGCACTGAAGAAAACAACCTAAAAGTATAAATAAAAAAGCAAAGCAGGAATAGACAGAAAAAAAAGATATGGGTATCATAAAAAATTTCGAGACACGTTGGTACCTAATGTATGTAATAGTGTTAAAATACTGTCAAACTCATCTTATTCAGCATTATTAAGTTAAGTATATGTTTTTTTGGGACACTCATACCACATATTTTCAAAATATGCTAAAATGCTCAATTCTTACCTTCAAGAGTAGGAATTTGATCAGAGCAAGTAGCTGAGGGGTTTTTGCAGGTTTTCATGCAGGTCGATCCACAGGTTTTATAGCGCCACTCACATTCACCTGGAGCATTGTAGTAGTCACAGAATACAGCTGCAAGAACAATCACTTGAGTCAGGACGATGTCTATATTTGAGAGTTGTTTCTGCTACAGGCAAATTTATGCCCCAAGTTTTTTTTTAAGCTAAAAGATTTAAACTTTTTTAAAGATCATTTTAAATTTATTTTCCGTTTTTTGAAATAGGGCTTATTCACCGTCTTTCCTACATTTATATAGGTGGGCAAACACTTTTTTGTCTCAGTGCATGCATTGTTTTAGTTTGGAAGCGCCACCGCTAGCTTAGCTTAGCATAATGAATGGAATCCTTTGTTGCCAGCTAGCATGTCCTGAGTAAAAGTGATAAAAAAATAAAATAAAAAATAAAATTACTTCTTGTGGCCTGCGTATTCACAACGAGTACAAATAGCAATGCAGATTAAGACTAGGCGATTTCCTAGGGAGAAATTGACTTGGGACTATATTGGGGTGAAGCACTGGCAAAGCACTGCTACTTGGGCGCAGAGATATCACACTCACCACCAGTTCGTGTTGACTCTCATCCTCACGTCCTCAGGCTGTTGAGCGATCGCAACCTCCTCCCCGTCGTTCTATTTCCAAAGCACGCAACTCCTCTTCTGAAAACTCTGGTTCATAGAGGTATGGTTCTGGCTCTCGACTGTCTGAGAAGTCACCCTCTTCGTCTCTCACAAAATCCGCCATGTTCATCGCCATTCACTATGTCTACTGTAGGAAAAATAGCCGGCTACTATTCACGCTGGTATGTTTACGGAAGTTGGGGGATTTCAGGTGTTGTGTGATATCTCTGCGCCCAAGTAGCAGTGCTTCGCCTGTGCTTCACCCCAATGTAGTCCCATGTCAATATCTGCCAAGAAAATCGCCTAGTCTTAATCTGCATTGCTATTTGTACTCGTTGTGAATACGCAGGCCACAAGAAGTAATTCGTTTTTTTTTATTTATTTTTTTTATCACTTTTACTCAGGACATGCTAGCTGGCAACAAAGGATTCCATTCATTATGCTAAGCTAAGCTAGCGGCGGCGCTTCCAAACTAAAACAATGCATGCACTGAGACAAAAATGCGTTTGCCCATCTATATAAATGTAGGAAAGACGGTGAATAAGCCCTATTTCAAAAAACGGTGGAGTGTTCCTTTAATAACATCTATGTGTGGATTTTGTTTCCTTATACCAGACACACATTTTAAATCTCTAAATTTATCATAAAAAACATTTTTAAAACTATGATAAAAATACTCCTAAAGAATTTCATATTTACTGTGTGAAAATGATTTATATATTTCTTTTTACAAACATTTCGACTGTCCCTCATTTCCATAATGACCAATAATATATATATATATATATATATATTACTATATGTATGTTACTATATATATATTTCTATTGTGTCTTGTTTCCAATAAAGTTATATTTTAGTCAACATATGGAAAAACATTTTTTAATTATTAATTGTATTTAAATGTAGTGGTTGCAGTGAAATAAGCTTTAGTAAGACCATTGAGTCATTTTCTAGAAAAGCACTAATAAAGAAATAACAACATTAATTTATAGTGGATGACATGACGTGTTTGTGATAATAAAATAACTTGGAGTACAATAAATGCATTCTTCCCCAAGTACATTGGCTGCAGTGTATGTTTATAGGCAAAATAAATGTCAGTAATATTAAAACTTACGGCAAAAATTTGGCCTCCTCCATGCTACACAAACTCCTTTTTTACGGCATTCAGCAGCATAAGCTGCTACTGTAGTACAGAGACAATCACAGTCACCTCCGCTGTCACATGCACAGGTGTCCCTTACACAGGCATCATAGTATGGGCCAGAGTCCACCTAGAGACAGGAAAGTCAGACACAGAACCTCACGGGTTACCATGATACAGTAGCTACAGTACACCAGGGTATTACACCAGTACACCAGTTCAATTAGGGTATTTAAGTAACTTTTATAAATATGCCTTAGAAAAAAACATTACTGATGTGCATTGTGAGAAACAATGGCACTGACATATTTTAAGATATGCCAGTGCAAGTTAAAACAGCTCAAACATGCATTTTAGTGTAGGACTAGGCTTAAGCCTTGTCTGTGAAACCAGGGATAGATGTATTAAATTAAGTTGTAAAGTACTAAGCAACACACATTAAATACATTTCAGTGATGATTGAGCATTTCTAGGCATCACATAGTGTAGAAAGTCTTGGGTAAAAATTTTAAGAACACAAACAAGGCTTGATTTTGTCCGCAACTTGTTAATTGTTACTTACAGGTGAATGGCAGTCTTTAAAGACAGGGCTCATAATGATTCCACATTGTTTTTCAGCCCAGGAACGCCGGTTGGGATTTGCGTCACAAGGATGCTTCACGTTTGTCACATCTGGGCAGATGGGATTCACCTTCCAGCTATTCCCAAATTCCTCTGGATCCGTCACCACTTCTCCATTGTGCTTCATAAAGTCATTGTTCGCATTTCCATCAAAGTTTCCACACAGTCCACACACCTTGCCCTGCCACAGAGATCATGTGGCTGTTTAGTTGAGTAACTGAACAAAGGGTAGAAGGTTCTTGTGTACGAGTGTACCTTTAAGGAATGCATACCTTTAATTTGGGATGGAGTTGGATCATCACGCTCGTTTTAGTGTCCCAGATCAAATTCAAAAGATCTTCGACTTCTATGACAACATATAGGACCGCAGAATGGATTTTATATCTGTAATCTGTGCCATTGCCTTCAACAACTTTCACTCCACCCTCCTCAGTTAAAATCATCTCGTATCTCTGTGGGATTTGAATAGTTAGTGACACAATACATATTGCATTTTAGGATGCTTTACTAATAAACCTGTGCTGACTCTGAGCTATGAAAGAACCTCACCCCAAAGAACAGATTGATGTTCTTGGAGCAAATAGTGTTGGCGGTGGCGCAGGGGATGTTCTCTGTGACCAGGCGGAAGGAAGGATTGAAGTTTGTACCGCAATAATCCTAGAGGGGTTACACACATAATAAAAGTAGAATAAAGTTCCAGATTATAATGCCTCATATAATTAACCCTCATATGCAGTTCATCTGTCTAATTTATATAAAAAGTTGTGTTTTCCATCAGGGCTGGGTTGAAAATATTGATTTCGCGGTTTTAATCAATTCTCATTTTGATGTACAATTTTCATTCTTATTCACAAGAATCGATCCAAGAGTCTACGTGGTTTTCAGTTGATGTGTGAACAAAACTTCACAAACCAACAAATTGCAATAAGTTTTGTTACTTTTGATATGAGACAAAGTCTCATATTTATTAAAACAATGAATTCCGTTCTATCGCTCTTTAATGTGCTATAATAGATCGCTGATCAAGCAAAGCATCAGTGCGGAGCGCACGTGAACCAGCCACCTCTTCCTCTACTTCTGTTATAGCTTGAAATAAACATGAATTAACATCAGAAGGTATGTTGAAACATATGTTGTTTTTATGTAATCGCTCAGTCAGTGTTTTTACCTCCGAAAGACATCAATACAACAGAGGGTGTAAACAATGTCACGTAACGTAACATTTACCTCAGGAAAGCCATTAACTGACCATAGCTTGATAATTAGCTAGAAAAATGGACACTAAGAGCATTTTGCTAGATATATGCAGGATATTTATTTACATAATTTTTCTTAACCTTTTCTTCAATATTTGAATAAATCCGTCTTGAAAACTTAAAAACAATAAACGTAGAATTGGAGTAGAACGGAGTATATAAAAAAATATTAATATTTTGTTATTGTTAAAAATGCCTTATGTACAATTTAAATGTTTGTATACAAACCACTTTAATATTACAGTAATGTACCAACTGCATGGGTTCCTTTGAGATAGAATTATAAAATTTGTCAATACCCAGCCCTTTTTTTCATATGATTCTTTCATATTATTATTAGTGCTTTTGCAGACATAATAGTATTTGTTAGATATCTATAAATAGATTTTTTTTTTTTTTTTTTCATTGGCACAGTCAAACATACTTGGGCTAAGGTGTGTTCACAGTCTCCATGGAAGGAATATTTCCTGCCATCAAAAGTTTTGAAATGACCTTCACCGTAGATGGTACAGGTGCTGTAGCATGGCTTTTCTGTACAAATCCACATCCCGTTTGTGCATGTGCTGAAATATAGAGAACAATTCACAAATAAATACTGATAGAATGATAGCTTTATTGCAGTTATAGACATTTTTTTTGTATATTTACTTTTAATTAACAGTAAACACACTGGATCATGCTATGTGACATCTACACTTGTAGATGTGTGGCCAAACATTTGACTGGTACTGTAGATGTAAAATGATAAAACAAGCATGGCACTATGATAACATAGGTTATAACAGTTGCGATTGGCTCACCAGGTGTTACAGTCCTGCTGAACTTGGACCCCAGGTGAATAGGTGACTCCATTGTGGGTACAGTTACAGTTTTCCCTCTCCACACACCCACCTTTGCCATCAGCCAGAAGGCCGTCTGGACACATACACCCTGATACACACCCTGTGCTCACCTATTGACAAGACAAATTTGTTAAACCAACTTTTCCCTGCAAACTTCTAATATATTACAAGATTTGCCATTTTATATCATCTATATCAGGGTTTTGCACCATTTAGAAATGGCGTGAGAATGCCTGCATTTGAATTGAAAATAAGCAAACTGGATTTTTTTGAAAGTTCATTTAAATATCAAAACTGCTGTGACTTTTCATTTCATTCATCCCTTTTTTTCATGTATTCCATCCATCCCAACTCACGCAGTTATTTGGGTCTTGTTTCTCACATGTCCTCTGACACTCTGTCCCTTTTTCTCCAGGATATGAGCATTTGAAGAATGTCATCGGAGCCTCACACTCTAAAAACACAACAAGCACATATATGAGATTATTAGCCAAAAATATATGACAAAAAATTAGCCCACATCATACGAGTGATGCCTCAAGTTTGAATTTAGAAGGTGGTAAATTGTGGAAGTACTAGTTTTAGCTCACCTGTTTGACTGGAGCACTGCAATATGCCAAGGTTACAGGTGCTGTATTTGACAAAACAGTGCAAAAATTACTAACAATCCATCATCAAGAGTTAATAATGCAGGTCAATATTGTTATATGGGTGTATGCCTTTGGGACGTGCGACATCTAAAATCATTTTAAACTGCATTTTGCAGCAATTATTATGCTTCTAATTTAAAAAAATATATATTTTTCATTTGGCAGTACAGGGCTGTTGAGTGAAAATGGTAAAGAAAAAAGTGAATGGATACATTATGCATGTTAAACTGCTATTTATACCATTTAGAACCATCTTTGTAGTACACTGCTGATGGCTCTATGACTTGGTTCTCATTGTAACAAGGACACAGGTCAGCATGTACACATCTGCCTTCTTCATTAAGGTATGTTCCCGCAGGACAGACACAGCCGTCTACTGGTGTGAAGGACCCTTGACAGGTGTTGTCATGTACACCGAGAGATCGGCAGGTGCTTCCACAGCTGGTCACTCCGTAAGAGTACTTCATGTTTCCTGGACACTTCAAAATCATGTCTATATAGCAAGAGACAAACAGAGGCTAATTTGAAACAGAGTACACATATAAATATTTGTTTGAATGTGTACTTTATAAAGTTCTCACCACAGGGTTCTGAATCCATCCAGCCCTGGAGAATGACTCCTTTGGCAGCACATGTGTGGGCATAGTTGGACACGGCCGCACACATACACTTCTTAATATCTGCACACTTGCAGGTGTCATAGACGCACCACTGCAGAGAAAAAAACAGATTGAATGCATGCATTAAGGAACACAATTGCACAGTAAATTTCAGAAGAGAAGAGGTTTTTTTTTTAACAAAGACTTACTTGGTAGTACATCTCAGGATCTATTTCTGAGTGACATACGGAAAAGGTCCCATTTGGGTTTGTGAGACGGGAACACCAGTCTTTAGCAAGTTTCTCTACGAGAACAAAAACAGGAGATTTGCTTGTTGACTTTGTTTAGCATGGCAGAATTGAAAATGTTGTGATTTTTTTCTACTATGTCAAGAAAATAATGAAATCATCACTGTAACATGAATATTGTGAGCGTTATTCTTATTTAATGCAGTAAGCACCTGTGTCTATATTCAGGCTGCAGGGGTTGTCAAATGTGATTTCAAGATCTGGACAACCGTTTTTCCAAAAGTTAACAAAGGTGGTTGGTGTGCCCTCTATCATGCCTGATCCAGTTTTAAAGTCGTCTGTTTGGACGTCGTTATAGTTTCCACACAGACCTGAGAGGAACATGGTCAAAAGTAGTTCATTAGAAGTCTATTTCCTACAAATAAAAAATGACTTTTTCAGAAAACAATATACATATTTAAAATCTGCAGTATTTTTTTCCCAACTTACCACTCATTTTCCCTTTCTTTTCAGTGCTGGCTACAATATACAACTGCATGATTGGAGCCAACTGGATCTCTAGACGAAGACTCTTCATATCAGCAATAATGAAGGAGGAAGAGGGCTGGAAGATGCTCACAGGACCTGGGACAAAAAAAAAGTTATTTTTATATATAATGATGACAAAATAAAAAAGTTCCCATTTATTTGTAAAAACCCACCTATGGTAGCAGGAAGCACATATGGACTGATTCTATTCACTGCAACAGTTCCAGTGGAGGAAAAACTAATCTGTTTTATTAGTAGAACATCAAGAAAGATATATTATTATTATTATTAAGACTGTATTATTATTGCTCATAGTAATCAGTATTATTATTAGCAAGAATTAATAAATTATTTATAATTATTTAAACCCAGTACTTACAGTGGTCTCTGAGATGACAAGGGTCACTGAATTTAGACATGTGTCTGTTCGGGTCGGATCACACTTTGCCAGATTTCCCACGACAGCAATATCACTGTCATTAGAGTGCTGGAATAAAAAAAGGACTGTATGAACCTCCAAATTATATATAATGATTCCATATAAATTATAATGCACCCGCTTTCCTGATTTCTAAATAAACCATGTGAATAAATGTACAAGTGAAGACTTTCATTGATCTCGCCCTGACAGAAGATATCTGTGGATCATCTGATATCCTGACAGACCTTAGTGAGGATGTAGTCACAGTTCCCGCTGAAGGTGAAGCTCTTTCCATCATAAGTGGTGACGTGAGACCCTCCCACAACAGAGCAGATTCCGGGACATTCCAGGTATGTACAGGTCCAGTGTCCCGCGGCACACACACTGACACAGAATGGCAGGAGTGTTAGCATGGGGAAATGTATGAAGGAATTTAAATGTGACTAAAATATTTCAATTCAAATGTTACCATTTTTTACAAGCTTGTTGGTAAGAGTCTCCTGACTGATATACTGTGCCATCGTGATCACATGGGCACTGGTTCACAGGAACACAGCCACTCTGACCAATGTCGTCTTTCACGGTGCCTTTACAAAAAGAAAGCCAGACAATTGCGTAAATGTGTTTTCTAGGGCATCAGATATATTTTTTGAGAGCTGATGAGTTCATTTAGAGTCTGTACATGCCGTTCAACAGTCCGGGATCAGTAAGAAAAAGAAATGTATACTTTTATTCAACAAGGATGTATTAAATTAATAAAAAATGACAGTAGAGACATTTATAATGTTACAAAATATTTATATTTCAAATAAATGCTGTGCTTTTGAACTTTATTAATCAAAGAATCCTGAAAAAAAGTAATTGTAACACTATTTCACAATATTACTGTTTTATTGTATTTTTAATATAAAAAATGCAGCCTTGGTGAGTATAAGAGACTATAAACCTTGTCTCCTATTATAAATTTTTACCTTCAGGGCAGAAACAGCCGTCCAAACAGTGTTCTTTACACATTAGACCTGCGTTTGGATCTTTGCAGGTGTTCTTGCACGGACTTCCACACTCCATGTATTGCATGTTTTGAGGACATGACTTTGCTGCTCCACAGAAGAACATATGAAAACATAACAAAATTGTTCCTCTAGATAATTGTATAACATTTGTTATAAGAAACAGAGCATTTTTTCTGTATTTACTTGTCCTACAATGGTCCTGCTAAAAAGCTAACACATCAATGCAGAAAATATAATGTTTCTACTTCAAAAGCGTACTTTTTTATTTGTTTTTTGTGTGTTATTTTAGGCAGTATTAGATATTATTATATAATATATTGGGGGTTTCTTCTTGAAAAGCTTTATTTATTTGTGAGAAAATAAATGTGTTTCATTCTTGAGTGAACTGTTCCCTTAAATTACATTTTTCTCTCCATCATAACTAATTTCATCTTCCAGAAATGCTACTCACGGCAGAGCTGCTCTGTCCTCCATGTTCCTGGTTTTCCTCCAGCATGTGTGCACTGTCGTGAAATCTCCGTGAGTGTGTTGCAGAGACAGTCGTGATTGCCGTAACATCGACACAGGTCGTTCACACAGGCTTCTTCAAATAAACCCATGTCCATCACACCGTGACAGTCGCTAAACCCTGGACTGCTGAGATACTGCTGGCAAACGCTTGTCTAGGGGGAAACAATATATAATTTAAGAGCATTGTCTACTATTTCAATCAGTAAATGGTTGAATTTAATATGGAATTTCCCATTGTTTTATTTTAAGAGGGCACCCAAAATCTGAACAAGAGAACAACATTGATTTTGTCTCATACCTGGTTGCATTGATCAGTGGGTTGAAGTGGAACTTCCTCACAGGTTTCAGCCGAAATTGACACCTTCCATGAGGGCGAACCTGAGAAGGATTCAGATGAACAAGTTACACTAAACCTATCTTTAAGTCAGTGGTTCTCAACCAGGGGGCCTCAACACACTTCCAAGGAGGCTTCAAGATGACACTTGTAAGCCTTTAGGAAGGTAAAGTTGGACCCACTCTTTTTCCATTTGTAAATAATAATAATAATAATTATCTCACTGTTTGTATGGGAGTTTTTAGAGATTCAGTATGTGTCTATTGGTCACTTAACTTGCTGTATTTATCTCTTTATATGAAAATCTAGGCATTAATGAATTCAAGACATCAGGTTTACCGAGAACAGTGATATCATCAGCCTTGTTGCCATTGAAGTCTCCACAGAGTCCACAGGTCTGACCTCGATACTTCTCAGGAAGTTCAATCTGGGGAACATCATATAACAACAACTCTAATATCAGAAGTCTGAGATCAAGCTTCAAGATAAAATGATGTGTGCACAGAGATGTTGAATCATACCAATAGAGAGTTGTCTTCCTCCCAGAAAACAGTCACTCGATGTTTGTTTGAGATCTTGACATTTGTTGAACTTCCCTCGATTTTAATTCCGTTATTATAGGTCGGAACAGACACCCTGTCAAAGCAATTAAAAAAAAAAAAAACATTCAACATTACTGAAAAAAAAAAAAAAAAATGTTTTCCAGTCTAAAATTTCATACACTTAAAATACATTTAGTTGAAATACTGGTTAAGATAAATATTTTATAAGAGAATATATGTTGAATTCGTTTTTTTTTTTTCTAACCCCACTTTTTGATTATTTGATTCATTAAAGCATAAACCTCACAAAATGTAGTTACATTTATGCTTAAAATAAGACATTTATTTACAGATATTCTTAATATTAATATTCTTTCAAAAAAATCAATTATATATTATTGATTTAAATAAATAAAAATACTTAAATACCAGATGAAAAATGCTCATATTAAGAAAATGTATGTGTGTGCTTTTGCTGTATAGTACTCAAATGAACTCACAATTCTTCTCCCATAGTGATGTCGCCATTAGTGATTTTGATGACCGTCCCTTCCAGCTTTATTGTGACTGTGCTAAAAGTGATTGTGTCATTTACAGTCTCTCTTTGCATTTGGATGTTAAAGTCAGAAGCTGTGCTGTCACACATCACCGCCAGAACGTAGTTGCACGTGTCTGGCACTTGAAAGAAATGACCATCAAATGTCTTGAAGTGGAAATTTCCCCATGTACTGCAGACCCTGGACTGATGACCAGGATTCGGTTCAGCTGAATCAAGAGAGAAAATGTATAAATGTGTGATTTGTACTAAATACTTCTCTTGAATACACAATTGAAGGTGAAGTGCATTATTTCTATGCCATTAGTGGCACCAAACAAAATTTGGTTGTGCTAATATTGCTTAAACGTACTAAGCAATGTTTTGATTGCACCACCTACATTTTGAGGGAATAAGCCAAAGAATAACTTAGTTGTCTCTCAAAAAATATTTTAGTCTCCTAAAGTATAAAATGTTGTATAAGCCTACACTAATACTAACATTTTAAAGGAGTCATAACATGAGAAATCAAATTTGCCTTGATCTTTTGAGTCTTTGTATCATTAAAACATCCTGCGAGTTTCATAGCTTAAAACGTTCTCCTCATTATAAACAGAGCCTTTATTTTAATCAAGCTCCAAAAAACGACTCGTTTGGATATTGTGAGATCTGTGATATGCATACATTTGCATATGCCTGCCTCCAGAGCAAGACATTGACGAATAGTTATATAACATCGCACCATAGGCCCTGCCCACTGGCCTACACTGTATGTGAGTGTCGCATCGTGTCAAAATCAAACAGAACCCATTATAATCACAGACGCTGTCTACACTGGATACAGTTTACAGATCTGCTCTCAGTTTCTGACACTTGAGTCTGTCGACAACAGGACAAATGGAAGAGTGAAAGAACGTTCACTTTGACGTGTCCAGTTTAAACAACTTGTTTGCGTCTCTGTATAAGTGGATGGTTTATATTAATGGCATCCCGGATCATGTTGGAGGATTCTATGTTTGTTCGGAGCATTTTGTTTTGAAAACGAGGCACGGTGTAATGGAGAGTTCACAAAGAAACTTTTGTTAAAAGATGAAGCAGCTAAACTGTATTGGATCTGATTGCAGCAGCATCACAAACTGTAAGTAAATGATTTCATAATGCTTTGTCTGTAAATGACGGTTAAATGGATAATGTTTTAATAACACATACTAGCGTGCAATAGCAAGTGGGTGTTTATACTGTTTCCTATGCAATGACATTAGCCAATCATAACAGTGTCCGTTTACTGACACGCCTTAAAAGAGCCACCCCTTAAAAACTGAACATTTCTGACAGAGAGTCAAAATGAGGCTTGAGAATAATTGTTTTTCCGCATGTATACATAGGTGGATTACCCATATGGGCAATTGGGCAAGTGCCCAAGGCCACCACTCTCTTTTAAAACAAGCGGTTCATTCTTAAACGTATTTCTAGCCTATAGGCTATATATACCCTTTCATCAGAACGTTCTAAATTCCCTGAATGTTTTGTTTAAAGTTTATTATTTTCATTATTTTATAAGGGGTTTTTTTGTGGATGCGCGATCTACCGCCAGATTCGAACTACTGCGTGAGCACGTGCGTTTCATTTCAATGAACATATTACACTAGCGTGTCCACTGGCACAGAGTGCTTTTTTTCATTTACTTTCAATCGAAATGAAACTGCCTTGCGATGTTCATGTAGGCTATGTGTGAATGAAGAACCCAACGTCAGACTGACGTCAACATCCGACGTTGGACAGACGTTGGATTTTGGTTGGAAAAGAAAAAACCCAACGTCAGACTGACGTCAGAACCCAATGCCAGACTGACGTCAATATCCGACATTGGACAGACGTTGGATTTTGGTTGGAAATGAAGAACCCAACGTCAGACTGACGTCAACATCCGACGTTGGACAGATGTTGGGTTTTGGTTGGAAATGAAGAACCCAATGCCAGACTGACGTCAATATCCGACGTTGGACAGACGTTGGGTTTTGGTTGGAAATGAAGAACCCAACGTCAGACTGACGTCAACATCCGACATTGGACAGACGTTGGATTTTGGTTGGAAATGAAGAACCCAATGCCAGACTGACGTCAATATCCGACGTTGGACAGACGTTGGGTTTTGGTTGGAAATGAAGAACCCAACGTCAGACTGACGTCAACATCCGGCGTTGGACAGATGTTGGGTTTTGGTTGGAAATGAAGAACCCAACGTCAGACTGACGTCAACATCCGACATTGGACAGACGTTGGATTTTGGTTGGAAATGAAGAACCCAACGTCAGACTGACGTCAATATCCGACGTTGGACAGACGTTGGATTTTGGTTGGAAATGAAGAACCCAACGTCAGACTGACGTCAATATCCGACGTTGGACAGACGTTGGATTTTGGTTGGAAATGAAGAATCCAACGTCAGACTGACGTCAACATCCGACATTGGACAGACGTTGGATTTTGGTTGGAAATGAAGAACCCAACGTCAGACTGACGTCAACATCCGACATTGGACAGACGTTGGATTTTGGTTGGAAATGAAGAACCCAACGTCAGACTGACGTCAATATCCGACGTTGGACAGACGTTGGATTTTGGTTGGAAATGAAGAATCCAACGTCAGACTGACGTCAACATCCGACGTTGGACAGACGTTGGATTTTGGTTGGAAATGAAGAACCCAACGTCAGACTGACGTCAACATCCGACATTGGACAGACGTTGGATTTTGGTTGGAAATGAAGAACCCAATGCCAGACTGACGTCAATATCCGACGTTGGACAGACGTTGGGTTTTGGTTGGAAATGAAGAACCCAACGTCAGACTGACGTCAACATCCGGCGTTGGACAGATGTTGGGTTTTGGTTGGAAATGAAGAACCCAACGTCAGACTGACGTCAACATCCGACATTGGACAGACGTTGGATTTTGGTTGGAAATGAAGAACCCAACGTCAGACTGACGTCAATATCCGACGTTGGACAGACGTTGGATTTTGGTTGGAAATGAAGAACCCAACGTCAGACTGACGTCAATATCCGACGTTGGACAGACGTTGGGTTTTGGTTGGAAATTAAAGTTGGGTTGACATCAGAACCCAACATCATATTGACGTCATACAGACAGATTTTGGTTGGAAATGAAAGTTGTAATAATAATAATAGTAGTAATAATAATAATAACTGAATGTATTATTATGGGCATTCTAGGTGTCAGTGCCCAGGGGCACCAAAGAGTCTTAATCTGCCACTATATATATTTGTTTTTGTGAATTTATTATTTTTACATTATAAATTAACCTCAAGGAATATATATATATAAAAAAATTGCATTTATATTAAAAAGAAAGAAAGAAAGAGTAACATCATACCGGTAGTGATCAGCACACTTGTCGTGGGGAATGCTAAAAACAGAAAAAGACAGACATGTTGTCATTTTTTGTCACATGAAAAATTACATTCACAATATTCTACAATCACACTTTCTACAATACTCTTTGCAAATATAATAAAAATTAAAAAAAAAACCTTAGCTAAATGGTAATAATTTGTCTGTTTGAATTGCATGAATAATAGTTCAATAAATCAATCAAAACTTGAACATGCTTTTTGTGTCATAAGTGTAATATGTATGTCCATTTAGACATATAGTACATAAAGCACCAGTTCTATTTGGTATCTGTTAATAAGTGTTACTTTATAGTTTCTTTATGAATCAATAATTAGTACATCTTATACAGTATAATGCCATATTCACCTGCTGTTGTTGGATAAAGAAAGTCCATAGAATCTGCCGTAGCTCCATAATCGCTCATAAAGTCTTTAAACAAAGAAAGACAGATACAGTCATATTGTGTAGCTAATATTGTGAGTGTTTCTTGCAGTAACTGATCATTTTTTATTTTTCTAACCTGCTTGTACGGACTGCAGCCCCACCAGTAGAACGACCCATCTCAGCATCCATATCTGGGACATCCTCACAGTCCCTGTGGAGACATCCATCCTCAAGAGCTAAAGTGTGCTGTCTGTCAGCACTAGCTCTTTTATACTAGCTCTTAGTTTACTTTGGGACCATCTATTCTGTGATCAGAAGGTGGATCCTATAGGCTTATGCATTATTATGGCATGTTATCTTTCAATTGAATAAGAATAGCTGTGTTTGAGAATAAACATTGTTTATGCAAACCCTGGTGGCAAAAAAACACTTTCTGTCACTCACAACATAGTGATTATCTCTGTTAATATCTCAAATTAAACAAGGATGTGATGGTTGGTTTGACTGTACCAATCTTGGGGGCTCGACAATTTGTAGAGACGCACTGTAGAATTCACGCCCTAAATGTTTACCTTGCATTTATATTTAAGGCATTTGAGAGACCCTTGTGCTTAGTGATCTGCTGGAAAAAGTTTTTTGAAAGTTTTAAAAAGATAATCAAGCATTTTTGCATGTTTACATTTTTTTATTTAAAATCAAGTGGCTTCAATCTCTTCATTTTGACATTGCTTCAAAAATAACTATCATAATACAATAAATCGAATTGTGTTTATCTTGTATGTGTTACTTAACCTATAAAACTAACTTGCGAGATTCATATTATTAATAGTCGTCTTTCTGGATGGTTTGTCATTAAATCCTCTGTAAACACAGCAGGTGTTGTGATGATCGCAGGCGTAATAGTGCAGCTTTAAGCAAAGAGCTTTAAGTCCCATTCACACCAATGACGATAACTAGGCCTATAACTATAAAGTTTTAATAAACCTTCTCATTTTATGAGAATTGGGATGTCCACACCACAACTATAACGATAATGATGCAGAGGAACGATATTTCGTTGGAATCACTTTTTTCAGCTAATGGGTGATAAAAGCCAACAATGACATTCAGTCAGAATCCACCTTTTTTAATGAGCTCATAGCATTTAAAGTGGCAGACAACAAAACTGCAGTGTGCGCATATAATAAACAAACGTTAATATGCGTCGGTGTAATGTTTCGCCACTGAATAAAAAATAAAATAGGCAATTGTAAGTTTACATCTCGCGATTCTGACTTTTTTCTTTAGAATTGCGTGATATAAACTCACAATTCTGACTTTTTTTCTCAGAATTGGGAGATGTAAACTCGCAATTGTGAGTTATAAAGTCAGAATTGTGAAATATATATTCACAATTGTGAGAAAATGTTTCGAATTGTAAGAAGATATAAATTCCCAATTGCAAGTTTA
The DNA here is from genome assembly GCF_949319135.1 of Squalius cephalus. NCBI lineage: Eukaryota > Metazoa > Chordata > Actinopteri > Cypriniformes > Leuciscidae > Squalius > Squalius cephalus. The sequence goes on from NC_137144.1 coordinate 22,521,111, forward strand.
TTTCCCGCAACTCTGAAATTATAACTAGAAATTGTGAGTTTATACCTCACAATTGAGAGAAAAAAAAGTCACAATTTTCTTTTAGTTATTTTTATTCCGTGGTAGTATGGAAGCTTGTTTTCGCCAAGGAATAAAAGATAATTCTGACTTTTTTTTACTCACAACTGGGAGTTTAATTCTTGCAATTCTGAGAAAAAAGTCAGAATTGTGAGATATAAACTCGCAATAGTTTGAGTTTATATCTCACAATTCTGACTTTATAACTCACAATTCTGACTTTTCTCAGAATTGTGAGATGTAAAGAACAATTCTGAAGAAAAAAATCGTGTAATTCTGACATTATGCCTCGCAATTACGAGTTTATATGTTGCAATTGCGAAAAAAAAGTCTGAATTGCGAGTTGTCCACTTGCAATTGCGAGAAAAAAAGACAGAATTGCGAGCTGTCCACTTGCTATTGCAAGATAAAAAGTCTCAATTTTAAAAAAAAATCTGTGGCAGAAACAAGCTTCCATAGTTGTGATGTGTGCACATATCATTCGTGTATTTAGGATGGGCACTAAAAAAAAAAAAAAAAGTAAAACATTTTTGAGGAGACACCGAAACAACAAAAGTCTTAAGATTCTTGAGATGGACCCTTCACAGACTGTGATGATGCATTTCCACATTTATGAATCTACATTTATAACACTTTATAATACTTTGTGCTTTATTACCTTAGCATGAAATTACAGAAAAATGGTTAACGCTGCTTAATGTTTCATAAATTATGGCAAATTAATTGCATGGCAAATCTTTCTCTCTGACCAACGTAATCAGTCTCTCAATATTTTTTTTTCCTCTTTTGCAAATTCATAAACGCTATAGTATAGGCTATTGTTGTAGTTTCCATTCACCACTATAGGTTAAATGAGTTTACCCAACTATGACTTCTGCTTTCTAAAAACCCTGGAAATGTAAAAAAAAGCGTCTTTTTTTTAGCTTTTCTTGTTGTTATCGTACTTGATGTCAAAATTTGATGTGCTCACAAATCGCTGTGTTTGATTAATTCAAAATATAAGCTAGGCTGCAATACAAGCCATAAATACAAAAACTTTTATAAGATAGAACAAACATTTATATGACCATTATTTGGTCCACTAGTTAGCATGCCAGCAGAGCTGTGCTATAGGGCATACTATTAAGCCTTGTTGCGGTCTGTTTGACATGTCTGAAACCTAATTCTCTGAAACCTGTTACGATTGATTTAAGATAAGACCTATGTTTGTCACTGCCTCTAGAGACATTTGGATGTTTAAACATTTCCTTTCCATTACCTTGTTGATTCTCTGTCATCATCCCACTTATATTTAAAGTGATGTATGGGGATTAAATGTTGATGCTCACTGAATGCACATCAAGTTCTGTTTTTTTTTAATTTATTATTATTATTACATTTAAAATAATGTTTATATATATATATATATATATATATATATTATTATTATTATTATTATTATTATTATTATTCAAAAAGTAAAAAGTAGGCCATAGTGCTCTAGGCACAAACCCCACAAACATTGTGAAAGTGTCAATAGTGATTCATAGAAACGATTTCTGCCTTCCGAGAAGGTAGGTCTTTTACAGTAATTCCTTCAGGAAATGCAAATCTGGTTTTAAAATGTGTTATCGAAATTCAATCAATTGTAAAGTAAGATGTTCAAACACTCTTAGTTTGCTGATGCTTTTGTTCGGTCCTGAATCATAATGAGTTTCATGATGTCAAACAGATTAACTTGTTGCCACATACATTTACTGTACCAATTGTATTTTACATATAGCCTATAGAAACATATAAAACAATATTTTTATTTATATAAAATAAAAATGCTCCCTCTGTGCAGGGAGCAGAGCTCATTTGCATTTAAAGGGATACACACGCGTTTTTACTGACCCTCAGAAAGGGACAATGCTGTAAAAAAAATAAATGTGGAGTATTTTGAGCTAAAACTTCACACACACACTCTGGGGGACAACAGAGGCTTATTTTACATGTTTAGTCCATTAAAAAAATGCCTATTGAAGTTGTGTCCTCACTTTTTTTAAATTGGGTGACACTTTATTTTAAGGTGTCATTGTTGCAATGTAATTATATATTTAAGTACAATTTAATATTAATATTAATTAATATTATATTAAACTACATGTACTTACTATAGTGTTAGGGTAGGATTAGGGTTTGGTTGAGGGTTAGTTGCATGTAATTGTGCATAATTTACTGTTATTACTAAGTGCATGTAACATATGTACCAAAGACACTGTAAAATAAAGTGTTACCATAAATTGTAACCTTTGTTTTGCATATGGGGAATTACTGTCACCATAAATTAAAAAATGATGATCCTCATTTTTTATGGAATATTGCAGTTCTAATTATGAATAATTAATTTGTACACATTTTTATTTTTTTTACAACATGATCACCGCAATAACAAACCATGATATAATGGACTTTATAGAAAGCCAACATGGCAGTTCCCCACTGCTTAAGTCATGCAGGTCGACACACATACTGTAAAATGTATGATGTATGATAATTGATGCAGTTTAAAGAAGATTTCTGTTGCTGCTACAGGGCGGCACATAATAATGCTTATCATTACACTCAACATATACGCTTATATTCTGTACTACTGGAGACCCAAAATGAGACGTACGTACTGTACTACTAAAAGGAGAAACAAACCACTAAAAGGATTATTGTATTAGATTAAATATTATTTTAAAAATTAGTTGTCTTAATTTGTTGTCAGTTGTTGTAACTACAGTTGTCAACTCCGTCAGTTTTTATCAACTCCCTCAGTATATAACACTGTCAGGAGAAGGTTTCTGTTCATTTTGAAATAAATATTTGATTCTTTTTTTTCCATTGTTAAAATATTTTTAAAAAATCAACAACTGAACTACATGATATTATGCGTGATTTACTGAGAATATTGGTTATATATGTTTAATATTAAAAGGATGGTAGAGAATTAAGGGATTTAAGAACTGGATTGTTCATAATAACCCTAACCCTTTTTAGAGAATGTATTTTTTTCACTTTTACTAAACACCATTATTACATAATTGAAGACTTTACACTGTTGTTTGATGGATCAAATTAAAATAGCACGCTTTTTAATGTGTCTGACGGAGTTGACAGAGTTTAATTTACGTAACGTCTATAAATGATCTGCATAAATACAAATACATGAAATGAAATGTACATTTTTCAGAAAAATCTGTTCCCTTACATGGTTCATTATATTAGACCTTTGTCTACAAATATATGAGTTTATAATTATGTGGTATTAAATAATAAAATCTAATCTTGACTATAATCTTGCCAGCCCAAAACTCATACCAGCAGAGTACACAGGTTTAGTGCGTCATACTGTACTGTGTATTTTGTCTTCATGGTTCTTTCAGGACTCACACCCTTGTTAGTTTGAGATGACAGCAGCGATAAATGTGCGTGACTGAAAGTTTTTCCCCCATCAAGCTTTCTAATCCTGTTTATTCTCAAACACCTCCAGAACATTAAATGTTGATAGGACTGAAAGACAATATTATAATTGTGCATAAGACTAATCAGATTACACTTCCTTAAAGACACTATAAAAGAGCAAGTGTAGACAGCTCACATCAGCTCTTGAGGATAGATGTTGTCTCAACGGCGACAGTGATGATGTCCCAGATGTGGATACAAGCAGATTAGATCAACTTTGTTCACAACATGAACACTACAGTAGGCTATAGGCTATATTTAAGAAATAAACATGGCATGTTGTCACATGGCATCATGTTGAAATCATATTTTAAGATTCTCCATTTCTGAACTCTCCACCTCCTGAAGACGGAAAGTAAATTACCTCTGGGACAAAGTGAGTCTTCTTCAAGCAATATAAGAAGCCTGCAGAGATACTGATGGTATGGATTCACCATTCACAGGCTATGTGTGTGATGTGGATGAAAATCTCTGGCCACCAGGGATTGTGAGATTAAAGTCTTGTTAAATTACGTAAATCTGTGATATCTTATGTCTTTATGTAATCAATAGTGAACAAAAACATCAAAGTTTGTTTTGATGTTAGTTTAAGCTATTTACTTTTAATAAATGTTACCTGAAAAGAATGCATATTTCATTAATTATGGAATAATATAGGGTACAGTTTAAAGGGGTTAATTTGTTTAATTATGTACGTAGCCTACCTTATCTTGTTAGACTGCTACTTGGACAAAAGCCCGAAATCGGAGTCAAATCGGTGCTCGTTCACACGAGTGACGATCGCTACTGTACGTGATGAGACACATTAAAGTAGCCTCGGTATTGTGGGACGTCGGTTAACTATGATTTTTATTCACAAATTTTTAACAAATTAATCAAAATCTGGTTTTCTATAATATGCTAAATTAAGAACATGTGTGGATAATTGTTTCAGGAGGACTGTTATCAACAGAAACGTACAAAAATAACTGAGGGAAATCTGTCCCGTTCAGTAGCTTGACGACAGGGACCTCTTATGGTAAGATGTAGGTAATGCATTTTCCCCCGGCCAGGTACTGATGGCTTTATGCAGGCTATACAGTGGGATTAAAATAAACATTTCACAACTAAATAAACAATCTAACAAATTTCAGTTTTTGGAGCTTTTTTCACTGTAAATATACTGCAGATTACATTTAAGTATGGGCTACAATGCTAGCATAAAATGATAAATTAAGAGACCGATAAAATATGTACAGGCAAAATTACTTTCTGATCAAAATTGGTGCTCCAATGCTTTGTACTATCAATGTATGCAGACTGGCTCTTTTCAAGAAAAAAAAAAAAAGATAAAAAACCAACAGACTGTAATTGATGCTCTTTATTATGCTTTGTTGTGATTTTAATTCATTTCATTGGAAAAACATCATTATATCATGCATTACCAAAAAAGTTTTTTAAATGCCCCCTTCAAGAAATAACTTGAAAAAAGAAAAAAGTAAGTGGTGCAATATTTGCCAAAATAATTTCAACCATTAATGCACTACAACAATCAGTTTAAATCATCGTTATTGTCATTTTCGGTTAGCCTATATATTTTAAAATTGTTGCTTTCTATGACAGATCAGCAAGAGTGAAAAGCAGGATCTTTTTATCCGCAGTTGCTCTACTACACTGCATAAAATGTTTGTAATTTTAACATCAAAAGACTGTAAAAGTGCTATGATAAAAACCTGTTTATTGGATAATGGCAACTTTATATGGTGAAAACCTGTAATCGATCTAACAGGACATTTTACAGATTTTGGATGTAAAAGCTAACAATCATCTTATAATTTACAGTGAAAACTAGTAAACTGACATTACCTAAACTCCCTGCGTTATATCAGTTAATGAAATGTGCAGGTTTTTACCACCAGTTTACCACGATTCTATTTGGGGGTCTGTCATTGCAGTTTTTTTCCAGTGTCTTCTTCACATTTGGGAGGAGTGCATGTGCAGCTCTCTATGTACATGTAGTTATGAAGAATCTCGGTACTATTGGCACACTTCAGCGTCACCTCTCGACTGCTGGTTTTCTCCTCCTGGCAGCAAGAACAGCTGTGCTTCATGATGTTCTCTTCCATTGAATACCTGTGCAGGTTTACAAGAAAACACCAGTCATATGAGTGTAGCACAGCTGGATGTGAGTTTATCCTATTATAGTATCCACACAAAGGTTTGGATGCTTAAGCAAACTGAAAAATGTAAGTATTTCATTGGATACCTGACAAAATATCAAACAAATTAGTTAAATTCACTTTTCTGAGCCATTTCAGAAACTGGTTTCAATGTGATTTCTTTTTGTGGATTTTTTTGTTGTTTTGGGAACTATTATATTAAAATGCAATATATAATACAGTAGTATGGTATTATACACTAGTATATAGCAGATTAAGCCAATAGATAAATTATTATCCAAAATAACATTAACATAGCATGAAAAGTAGCCAGTTTAAAATGCATTAAATGTCTGTATTCTCCCTTGGTTTTGTCCTCTCTCACATCCGAGGTATTGACCTTCTCTCAACAGTGTTCAATCAATATCACACAACATAATTTTAACAATCTGTTGAATTGATATTCAATAAGCTGAGTTTTACTCTAACTCTAAGACTTTTATGGTTCTTCTGAGAATTTGTTAGAAAAAAAATGTGTGTGATCAATAGGTGTGTAATGCTCACATTGATCCGTCGTCACAGTGGCCAGTGCAGGAAGTGACTTCTACATCCTTGATGGAAGTGCAATCATTGACATGCAGACGGGTGAGGTTCTTCTTAAGAACACAGTTGTTGAGTTCACCTGAGAGATAATAGAGGCAGACATGCATTTTATGCAGCACCTAGTATGCTATTTTTAATTTACATAACATCTTGTTCAAGGAAACAATATCTTACAGATCCTGCAGCATCCATCTTTGTCAGATTGCTCTGTTCCCTGTAAGGACACAAATAATAGAAAGGAAACGTTGCTTAAAAATTTTGTAAAATTCCCTCAAAACTATGGAAGCTTGATGTTAGATATGATGGATCTCAACGTCAGAAATATCAGATATATTAGATCCGGCCCCGGACGTCAAATCCCTGCCAGAAGATATCAATCAAGAGCATGATAGTTTGACTGAAAAAGCCAGAGAAAAGCAGAAGATGAAGTGATGATAATAAAAGAGCAGAGTTTGCTGAATAATCCAAGTTGCGTATGTTTCATTAATCAGACTTCATCCGAGTGTCAGTCAATTCTGACTTTCTTTTCCACAATTCTGAGGAGGAAAAAAAAACTGAATTCCAAGATATAAAGTCTCAATTACCTTTTGAGAGTTGATACCTCGCAATTCCTAGCTTAAAAAAGTTTGAATTGTGAGATAAAAAGTTTTTTAATCCTGTAGTGGAAACAAAGCTTCCATACAAAACAATTATCACAGCCATCTGAACAAAATTACTTTTCCAAAACATATTGTAGATTTCTTTGATTTACCACAAGTTTTATTTTCTTGAAACATTACATGAAATTTTCAGCTTTCACGACCTTTAAAAGAACATTTCGTCCCATACCATTTTTCCACCTGTATGACTTAGTTATTACTGTAAACTGCAGCAGAATATCCAAGCTGCTCTTTTACACACAATGAAAGTGAATGTTGACCGTGACTGTCAAGCAAGATTTTTAGTGAACTGAAATTTTGTTCCTCACACAAAGAAGACCAGAACTTTTATGATCTTTTTATAGTGTTTTTTTTTTTTTTGTCATTTTATGAGCCCCCATCCTCTTTCATTGCTTGGAATAATATGATCGTGAGTAAATGATGACTATTTGAATGCGTTTCTATGGCTGTGATAATGTTTTGAGATCATTGACGAAAACTGAAATATGTCAAATACGCATGTCTATACTCAAGCAGTAGAAGAAAGCAACAGGGATATAAAATACAAGCAGAACAAGGGTGTAATGTGTGCTCCTCGAATTACAGATATTCCACTTACGTTAACACAGTCATCTGGATTAAAGGGTGGGCATTGTTTAACGCTCTCTATCGTCATAAACGTGCCATTCCTTTTCAGACAGGTAGCATTCATACATTTGAAATTGTACTCTTCTCCATCCTAAACAAAAAGAGAGACAGGTACTGTACGTGAAGACTGAAGAACAGAGCAGATTCATTGTCTGATGAACTGAACAAACAAAGAAAAGTTTGGTAATTGAATGTACCTTGAGAACATGTCTGGTGTTGTCTGGTGCATCATAAACACAGGCCACTTGAGTACATGTTCCACAGCACTCTCCATCTTTTTTCACATATTCAAACCCCTTGGAGTGGAAAACAAGTTTATATAGTAGTTTTTAGGGGGAAAACGATGTAAAAAGTAATACAGAATGTAAGCACAAAATGCTGCATTAGGGCTGGGCAAACTTTCAAAAATTTGCCCAAAAAAATGCACCCAGAAGTGTTTAAGCTAGAGCTTCTACTTACAGGCCCACAGTCTTGTGAACTCGAGTAAGGACATTCCGTTTTGATCTTCTCGGTCACGAATAAGCCATTCAATTCATGACAGGTAACAGTTTCACATGTGTAACTGTGGACTTCTCCATCCTAACAAAAGACCGACAGACTCCATGAGGATTGAAGACCAGATAAGATTCTTTGTCTGATGAACTGAAAGTTTAAGAATGTTTTTAATACCGTGAGAGTCTGTCTGGTGTTGTTTGGTGCATCATAAACACAGGCATCTTGTGTACATGATCCACAGCACTCTCCTTCTTTTTTCACATATTCAAACCCCTTGGAGAGAAAAACAAGATTTTACAGTAGTTTTAATAATGAGATCCGTGTGTGCATGTATATATTTAAGTCCCAGCTTATGATCCTTTCTCTCACACTTCGCTCCCTGACCAACTGTCCTATCTTAATAGAGGCAAAAAAATGTGTGTGGAGTTGAAGGTAGAGATCCTACTTACAGGCTCACAGTCTTGTGAACTCAAGTAATGACACTCTGATTTGGTCTTCTCTGTGATGAACGAGCCATTAATTTGATGGCACGTAACAGTTTCACATGTGTAACTGTGGACTTCTCCATCCTAACAAAAGACAGACAGAATCCATGAATCCATGAGCAGATTGTTTTTCTAATAAACTGTAATGATGAAGAAAAGTTTGAGAATGTTTTTAAATGTACCTTGAGACTACGAGTGGTGTTGTCTGGTGCATCATAAATACAGGCATTTTGTGTACATGATCCACAGCACTCTCCTTCTTTTTTCACATATTCAAACCCCTTGAAGTGAAAGGCAAGTTTATCATTTTATTAATCAAGTGGAAGCTGTATGAATGTCACTGGTCAACGTGCCACAATGCAACTGATCAACAAAGATTGATTCTAGAGCTTCTACTTACAGGCCCGCAGTCTTGTGAACTCAAGTAAGGACATTCTGTGTCGGTTTTCACAGTCACAAACGAGCCATTCATTTGACGGCAGGTAACAGTTTCACATTTGTACTTGTACTCCTCTCCATCCTTTAAAAAGACAGAGAGGCACATGAGAATTCAGAGCAGGTTCTTTGTCTGATGAACTGAAAGAATGAAGAAAAGTTTGAGAATTTACCTTGAGAACATGTCTGGTGTTGTCTGGTGCATCATAAATACAGGCCACTTGAGTACATGTTTCACAGCACTCGCTCTCTTTTTTCACATATTCAAACCCCTTGGAGTGAAAAGAAAACCAAAAACATTTACAGTAGTTTTAATAACCCAGCGGCACCTTTATTGCAGCATTTTAAAAAACAATGACTTTTTAAGCTCTTATTTTGAAAGAATTATTTTCCCTTAACTCTTTCAAAATAAGAGCTTAAAAAAACTTACAAATATATAATAAGAGCTTATATATATATATATATATATATATATATATATATATATATATATATATATATATATATATATATATATATATATATATATATATATATATATATATATATGCTCTTATTTCTGTTACACTAATCTTACACTAAAGCAAAACATAAATAACCAACTTAAAAACACATTTGTGAGGTATCAAATGTGTCTAAGACTTGCGCAGTACTATACAGTATATATTTATATCCAGAACGATTTTAGCCAGTTTTATTTAAAGTAAACATTATTAAATAATGATAAAAAAAAAAACATGTTCAAATACTGATTTAATTTTAAAGGATTTAAACTAACTATGAAGTATGAATAAAGAACTTTGACCAAAACTATAAGCTAAAATTAGCACTTGGATGTGAGCACATAATGCTGCATTAGGGCTGTGCAAACTTCCTCAATAGATACTTTTTTTTTTTTAAATAAGCAGCAGCCAAAAAAAAAAAAAAAAACCCGTAGAAGACGTAGAGTTGAAGCTAGAGATTCTACTTACAGGTCCACAGTTAAGTGAACTCAAGGAAGGACATTCTGTTATGCTCCTCTCAGTCACAAATAAGCCATTCAATTCATGACAGGTTACAGTTTCACATGTGTAACTGTGGACTTCTCCATCCTAACAAAATACAGACAGAATCCATAAGGATTGAAGAACAGAGCAGATTATTTGTCTGATGAACTGAAAGAATTAAGTTTGAGAATGTTTTTAAATGTACCTTGAGAGTACTAGTAGTGTTGTCTGGTGCATTATAAACACAGGCATCTTGTGTACATGATCCACAGCACTCTCCTTCTTTTTTCACATATTCAAACCCCTTGGAGTGAAAAACAAGTTTATAATTTTAATAATAAAGGAGAAACTGTATGAACTGGTCAACATGCCACAATGCAACTAATCAGCAATGAAGCAATGTGACTATCTGACAACATAATGCTGCTTTGGTGCTATAAAAACTTCCTCAATGACTCAAGGACTGAAGCAATCAGATTAGAACAAGGGTAGTATCTGATAATGCGTCGACTATTCAAAATACAAACTGAACAAGTGTATGATGTGTGGAGTTGAAGCTAGAGCTTCTACTTACAGGCCCACAGTCTTCTGAACTCAAGTAAGGACATTCTGTGTTGGTTTTCACAGTCACAAACGAGCCATTAATTTCACGGCAGGTAACAGTTTCACATTTATAATTGTACTTCTCTCCATTCTATAGAAAGACAGACAGAATACATGAAGACTGAGGAAAAGAGGAGACTCTTTGTCAGATGAACTGAAAAGATAGGGAATCTTTTCAAATGTACCTTGAGAACATGTCTGGTGCTGTCTGATGCATTATAAATACAGGACCCTGGCGTACATGATCCATTTGGGCACATGCTGACAGCACAATCTAACTCTAAATGGAACAGAGTGTGAGGAGACTTGACACTTCAATCTTAAAACAAAACTCATTAAAAAAGAAACAAACTCATCTTACTGCAAACTTGTTTGCTGCAGCATGGATCTGAGGGATCGGTGACATTGACCAACATGAAGCCGGGCTCAGTGCAGTTCTCAGGGTTCACATCAGGACACTTCTTGGGTTTACAGATCACTGATTGTCTGGCCTTTTCACAGATGCAGTCCTCACATTTATACTCAAAATGCTCATCAAACTGCAACAAAAACAAACCAAAAATTGTATAACTTATATGCTTAATATAAGATGCTTCTTCAACAAGTGGCTATTAAGTTAGTAGTTTTAAACCTTGCCGTACCTCACGTAGAGTCCCCGAGGGGTCTATGCATCCTACAAGAAAAAAACAAAATCAGAAACATTCTCAAAATGGCTATGGCATGCATGTTGATGTGTTTGATGCAGGTGCAAATTTTCTGTATATCAATATATTGCTTTCCCATTGCCTTTAATAGGCACTACAGCTGGAGTCAAAACCCCAAAGTCCCAGAACAATACAAGACCCCCAATCCAGAAGACTAGTCTTAGAGCCTTTGAGGCCCAGATCCAAACCAAGATCTCTTGGCCTACGAAACAAACTGCCAATTTTACTCAAATGAAAAAGAGAAAATGCATTTATAACAGCATTCATTTCAGATACCCAACAATCATTTTGCCTTATTCTCATTGCTTATAATTAGTGTTCCATGCCAGACATGTTCAGTGACTTAAAGAATATAAAAAATATTGTACAAAATAGTGGTTTAGGTCAATTCTATCTTTAGCATGCTGGAAATCGACTGAGGGCTCTTGTAAAACCATAATCTGAGATGTTAACCAATCTGTCTGTCAGTTTATCTATCTAGAGGGGTACAGTATTAAGACAAAGACTTCAACTCTAATAGAGAAGACAGACAAACACACACACACGCACACACTCTGTACTGGCTACTCACCACATTTTGGCACACATATTCCTGACTCTTTGCTGAAGAGTGTTGTGTTCTCAGGGCAGAAGCATCCTTCTGTGAGCACTGAAATGCTGCTCTGCATATGTCTGAAATACAAATATTATTTAACCTTTTTACCGTTTATTACACACATTCTGATCACAGATAATATTGCATCCTAGTGATTTTAAACACTGACTGTGAAGTGTGAACACAGACTGAACTCATCTGTCTCTGACTCTGCGCGTTTGGACATGATCAGTCGTAAGTATCAAATTACATTCATATTTGGCCTTACAGTCGTTAAGTGTGTCGGGGGAACAGTCAGTAATTTGTATATTCGTGGTATATGCATTACGCAAATGCATATTAATAGTAATAATAATCAACTAATTTCATTAATTTAATATTTTTATTTTCAAATAATTACATAAAAAACTTAAAATAACATAAAATAACAACAATAGCTTTTTGCTATGGCACTGAAATTAATAAAGATAACTGTGAAATTCTACTGGTTTAAGTACTGACCACTAAAATGTTGGTATGGTGACAACACTACTAGACCATATATTAATGTGAAAGCTGGATGTATTAAATATATAATAGACATCATGGCACAAATTTGCCTTTAAAAAGGCTTGCTTAACTCCTAAGCTGCACAATAATACAATCAGTATGTACTTATCTTTGACTTAATATGCACAGAATTTTGTCTTTTCAAAACGGTCTAAATTATTAAAAGAAAAAAGGACATACCCGTCTCTACATGTTGGTGGTTCAGATGGACCACAAGGCAAAAAGATTTTATCTTCAGAACATTTAATGTCTGAAAAAGAAAAGTTAAAACAATCTCTGAGTTCAAAACTCTACAGCTCCTAAAGAATATTCGGTTACACTTTATTTGAAGGTGTCATTGTTACAGTGTAATTACATATTTAAGTACTCAGTAATAATAATTAACTGCATGTACTTACTATAGGATTAGGGTAGGATTAGGATTTGGTTGAGGGTTAATTGCATGTAATTATGCATAATGTACTGTTATTACTATGGTAAGTACATGTAACATATGTAACAAGGACACTGTAAAATAAAATGTTACCGAATATTCCACTTCAAACAGGAAAATTTGTCTTCAAATCAAAACACATTTTATTTTATAAAATTATACATAGATAGATAGATAGATAGATAGATAGATAGATAGATAGATAGATAGATAGATAGATAGATAAACAAGATGTAACAATGATCTTACTGCAAAGGCTAGTGTAGTTCCTCCAGTGTATGCAGACACCTAATTGAGAGCAAGATCGTGCGTAGCTCTGCAGACTGGCACACACTGCTGCGGGGTCACAACTATCATGACAGGCTGAAAAGAAGTTTTCAGGGGACATATGGGAATGGCATGCTTCGAACAACCTGAGGAAGTACAAAATGAAGAACAGATGATTGAAAGGGCAAATAACACTTTGGAAGCAAAGCTTGTTAAACATTCTTACACCACATAGAACAAACTTACTCGCTCATGAGAAGATTGCAGTCACTATGGTTCAGGTTCTGGCATGATGGGTTTGGCATGGGTGTTGACATATTCCAGACTGTGCAAATTTCACCATTCACACCACTGGCTGGCCAGTAATCCGCCATCACTGCACAGTCGTTCACCAAGATCCCTCCAGGGATCATGCAGTCATCAGCCTGGTTGTTGTTGCACGTTCCTTAGTGAGAATTATTTGGATTAATTAAGATTAATAATGCACAAAATCAAACCCCTCCTTACAACAACAGCTGTTCTTTTTTATTTTGTCAAACATAATACATTTTCTTGAGTTGTTGCAGTTAAATAAATATTCAAAAACCTTTTATTTATTTCAATTTATTTTATTGCTACATAAATGAACCCTCATATGACCTCATTAACCTTTCAGACTATTTCAACTAATTTTTTTAATGTGCTAACTTACCACAGTGACCTTGTGTGTTTTCTCCAAAATGCTGGAATGGCAGGTTGATGCTAAAGTCAGTGTTTCCGAATGTTAAATTGACTTTTAGCTGTGGAATCTCCAGGAACAAATTTAGGCCTGAGCTTATAACCATCACATCTTCATGAACATATGGCATTGTTAACACAACATTGTCCTTCAGAGCCTTATAGAAAAACAGACAACCACAAAGAAACCCAACACATTTACAATACAGTACAGAACACTTACTTAAAATCTTTTTGCAATCCTAATGTAGGTCTCACCTCCAGACTCACACCTTCTGTTAACCCGTTATTCCTAAGTGTAATGACTTGTTTGTTGTAAGACACAATAATGGATCTGGGACAGGATGCACGCTCACCAATGTCACAGTAGACATTGTCAATGTAGATCTTTAAGTTGAATTGCGGCCTAATTTCCTCCATTAATATATAAGTGCAGTTTCCTTGGTAAGTGTAGTGGAGTCCATCAAATGTAATGTAATGTGAGTTGCCCCAGCCTTGACAAAAGCCTAAGATTAGAAGAGGGTGAACAATAAACAAAAGATTATGGACCAAGCACAAAAGTTAGCAAGTTTTTTCCCTTTCGAAACGGTCTCTCACATTGCGTGAATCACGCTTTGGGGGAACTCTGTTTTCTCTGAAATACTGAAGCCTGATTTGTTAACGCTTGTGCAGCTGCACAAACCTATTGCATTTGTTTCCTAGGGCCCTCATAGTTGGGTCCTAGGAACAACTTCTGTTCTGCACTTATAGCACAGCACTATGTTATCTTGTTCCAAAAAAGCGTGATTCGCGCGATGTGAGAGACCGTTTAGAAAGGGAACGCTCTGGTTACTAACGTAACCTCGGTTCCCTGAGATAGCAGAAATGTGCATTGCGTGCTCTGCCTTACTAAACAGTAGCACGCAAGTAGACGCTAACACTTCTCAGTCGAAAGATTCTGATGAAATAACACTCTTATGCTTATTTAGGCAGTCGGTCCTGCCTGTTTTAGCGGGCTGAAAAGCCATAGGTTTGTGCAGCGGCACACATGAACACTGATATTGTATTTTGGAATTATTTCTTGAACACATAGTCGCAGTTTCATTGGAACACATAATAAGTTATGTGACCAATGAGGGTCACCCCAGCTACTGCACTGGCCTGTATTGATTTCAGAAAGTTAAACCAAAATAATAAACATCAGTTTCCTAGAGCATGGTTTAAACTCACATGGACACTCATACTTAGTGCAGCAGCCACTGTTATAATAAACCTTCTCAGGTTTAAGTCCATTGACACATGTAGGTATAATAGAATCAGCTGGATCACACTGTACAGGGCTTGTGGTGACATTCCCATTTATGCAGTTTTTAGTGGTACATTCTTCATTCCATGACTCTCCATTCTGTTAAATATAAATTAAATATAAAAAAAAAAAATGATGAACAAAGATTAATACAATCTGTTTCAGTGCCATTGTAATTTAGCTGAAATTAATTTTGTGAGAAATGTAAACTGTACATGAACAATTTTTTTTAACCTTTCTGTTGACATCAGTACAGTCACGTGGAACAGTTGAAACTGGAACTGTAGTAGTCTGAGGACATGGTTTTTGTGTTATTTCACTAACACAACTGGAGTTGCAGTAAGCAAAGTAGCACCAGCCCGCTTTATCAGTTTTGTTGTAGATCACAGACTCTATAATTAGAATAACAGAATGTGCATCATTGATATGCTTACAATTGTTCATGGATTCACAATCACAAAACTGTATGAAAAAATTACAAATTGTCATTCATGTATTACTTACCGGGTGGGAATGTTTGATTTGCATATGTGCAATGACAGCTCGTTGTGATGACAATTTGAGGTGATGAGGCATGTGGCATTGTTGATTCTGTATGCACCGTGAACATTGTTGATGGTGTTTGTGTCACTGAAGGGACTGATGTAAAAAGAGTTGATGTAACAAATGTTGTAGTTGGTGGTGTTTCTGTTCCTGTGGGAGGTGGTGTTTCAGTCAATGGTGTTTGAGCAGTAACAACAGTAGTAGAAATTTCTGGTGATGTTGGTGGAACAGCAGTTGTTGTAGCTGTTGATGGTGTTTCTGTTCCTGTGGGAGGTGGTGTTTCGATGAATGGAGTTTGAGCAGTAACAGCAGTAGTAGAAATTTCTGGTGATGTTGGTGTCAGTGGAACAGCAGTTGTTGTAGCTGTTGATGGTGTTTCTGTTCCTGTGGGAGGTGGTGTTTCGATGAATGGTGTTTGAGCAGTAACAGCAGTAGTAATTTCAGGTGATGTTGGTGTCAGTGGAACAGCAGTTGTAGTAGCTGTTGATGGTGTTTCTGTTCCTGTGGGAGGTGGTGTTTCGATGAATGGAGTTTGAGCAGTAACAGCAGTAGTAGAAAGTTCTGGTGATGTTGGTGTTGGTGGAACAGCAGTTGTTGTAGCTGTTGATGGCGTTTCTGTTCCTGTGGGAGGTGGTGTTTCGATGAATGGTGTTTGAGCAGTAACAGCAGTAGTAGAAATTTCTGGTGATGTTGGTGTCGGTGGAACAGCAGTTGTTGTAGCTGTTGATGGCGTTTCTGTTCCTGTGGGAGGTGGTGTTTCGATGAATGGTGTTTGAGCAGTAACAGCAGTAGTAGAAATTTCTGGTGATGTTGGTGTCAGTGGAACAGCAGTTGTTGTAGCTGTTGATGGTGTTTCTGTTCCTGTGGGAGGTGGTGTTTCGATGAATGGTGTTTGAGCAGTAACAGCAGTAGTAGAAATTTCTGGTGATGTTGGTGTCAGTGGAACAGCAGTTGTTGTAGCTGTTGATGGCGTTTCTGTTCCTGTGGGAGGTGGTGTTTCGATGAATGGTGTTTGAGCAGTAACAGCAGTAGTAGAAATTTCTGGTGATGTTGGTGTCGGTGGAACAGCAGTTGTTGTAGCTGTTGATGGCGTTTCTGTTCCTGTGGGAGGTGGTGTTTCGATGAATGGTGTTTGAGCAGTAACAGCAGTAGTAGAAATTTCTGGTGATGTTGGTGTTGGTGGAACAGCAGTTGTTGTAGCTGTTGATGGCGTTTCTGTTCCTGTGGGAGGTGGTGTTTCGATTAATGGTGTTTGAGCAGTAACAGCAGTAGTAGAAATTTCTGGTGATGTTGGTGTTGGTGGAACAGCAGTTGTTGTAGCTGTTGATGGCGTTTCTGTTCCTGTGGGAGGTGGTGTTTCGATGAATGGTGTTTCAGCAGTAACAGCAGTAGTAGAAATTTCAGGTGATGTTGGTGTCAGTGGAACAGCAGTTGTTGTAGCTGTTGATGGCGTTTCTGTTCCTGTGGGAGGTGGTGTTTCGATGAATGGAGTTTGAGCAGTAACAGCAGTAGTAGAAATTTCTGGTGATGTAGGTGTTGTTGGAACAGCAGTTGTTGTAGCTGTTGATGGCGTTTCTGTTCCTGTGGGAGGTGGTGTTTCGATGAATGGAGTTTGAGCAGTAACAGCAGTAGTAGAAATTTCAGGTGATGTTGGTGTTGGTGGAACAGCAGTTGTTGTAGCTGTTGATGGCGTTTCTGTTCCTGTGGGAGGTGGTGTTTCGATGAATGGAGTTTGAGCAGTAACAGCAGTAGTAGAAATTTCAGGTGATGTTGGTGTTGGTGGAACAGCAGTTGTTGTAGCTGTTGATGGCGTTTCTGTTCCTGTGGGAGGTGGTGTTTCGATGAATGGAGTTTGAGCAGTAACAGCAGTAGTAGAAATTTCTGGTGATGTAGGTGTTGTTGGAACAGCAGTTGTTGTAGCTGTTGATGGCGTTTCTGTTCCTGTGGGAGGTGGTGTTTCGATGAATGGAGTTTGAGCAGTAACAGCAGTAGTAGAAATTTCTGGTGATGTAGGTGTCGGTGGAACAGCAGTTGTTGTAGCTGTTGATGGCGTTTCTGTTCCTGTGGGAGGTGGTGTTTCGATGAATGGTGTTTGAGCAGTAACAGCAGTAGTAGAAATTTCTGGTGATGTTGGTGTTGGTGGAACAGCAGTTGTAGTAGCTGTTGATGGCGTTTCTGTTCCTGTGGGAGTTGGTGTTTCGATCAGTGGTGTTTGAGCAGTAACAGCAGTAGTAGAAATTTCTGGTGATGTTGGTGTTGGTGGAACAGCAGTTGTTGTAGCTGTTGATGGCGTTTCTGTTCCTGTGGGAGGTGGTGTTTCGATGAATGGTGTTTGAGCAGTAACAGCAGTAGTAGAAATTTCTGGTGATGTTGGTGTTGGTGGAACAGCAGTTGTTGTAGCTGTTGATGGCGTTTCTGTTCCTGTGGGAGGTGGTGTTTCGATGAATGGTGTTTGAGCAGTAACAGCAGTAGTAGAAATTTCTGGTGATGTTGGTGTCGGTGGAACAGCAGTTGTTGTAGCTGTTGATGGTGTTTCTGTTCCTGTGGGAGGTGGTGTTTCGATGAATGGAGTTTGAGCAGTAACAGCAGTAGTAGAAATTTCTGGTGATGTTGGTGTTGGTGGAACAGCAGTTGTTGTAGCTGTTGATGGTGTTTCTGTTCCTGTGGGAGGTGGTGTTTCGATCAATGGTGTTTGAGCAGTAACAGCAGTAGTAGAAATTTCTGGTGATGTTGGTGTTGGTGGAACAGCAGTTGTTGTAGCTGTTGATGGTGTTTCTGTTCCTGTGGGAGGTGGTGTTTCGATGAATGGAGTTTCAGCAGTAACAGCAGTAGTAGAAATTTCTGGTGATGTTGGTGTTGGTGGAACAGCAGTTGTTGTAGCTGTTGATGGTGTTTCTGTTCCTGTGGGAGGTGGTGTTTCGATGAATGGTGTTTGAGCAGTAACAGCAGTAGTAGAAAGTTCTGGTGATGTTGGTGTTGGTGGAACAGCAGTTGTTGTAGCTGTTGATGGCGTTTCTGTTCCTGTGGGAGGTGGTGTTTCGATGAATGGTGTTTGAGCAGTAACAGCAGTAGTAGAAATTTCTGGTGATGTTGGTGTCAGTGGAACAGCAGTTGTTGTAGCTGTTGATGGTGTTTCTGTTCCTGTGGGAGGTGGTGTTTCGATGAATGGAGTTTCAGCAGTAACAGCAGTAGTAGAAATTTCTGGTGATGTTGGTGTTGGTGGAGCAGCAGTTGTTGTAGCTGTTGATGGCGTTTCTGTTCCTGTGGGAGGTGGTGTTTCGATGAATGGTGTTTCAGCAGTAACAGCAGTAGTAGAAATTTCTGGTGATGTTGGTGTTGGTGGAACAGCAGTTGTTGTAGCTGTTGATGGCGTTTCTGTTCCTGTGGGAGGTGGTGTTTCGATGAATGGTGTTTGAGCAGTAACAGCAGTAGTAGAAATTTCAGGTGATGTTGGTGTCAGTGGAACAGCAGTTGTTGTAGCTGTTGATGGCGTTTCTGTTCCTGTGGGAGGTGGTGTTTCGATGAATGGAGTTTGAGCAGTAACAGCAGTAGTAGAAATTTCTGGTGATGTTGGTGTCGGTGGAACAGCAGTTGTTGTAGCTGTTGATGGCGTTTCTGTTCCTGTGGGAGGTGGTGTTTCGATGAATGGTGTTTGAGCAGTAACAGCAGTAGTAGAAATTTCAGGTGATGTTGGTGTCAGTGGAACAGCAGTTGTTGTAGCTGTTGATGGCGTTTCTGTTCCTGTGGGAGGTGGTGTTTCGATGAATGGAGTTTGAGCAGTAACAGCAGTAGTAGAAATTTCTGGTGATGTTGGTGTCGGTGGAACAGCAGTTGTTGTAGCTGTTGATGGCGTTTCTGTTCCTGTGGGAGGTGGTGTTTCGATGAATGGTGTTTGAGCAGTAACAGCAGTAGTAGAAATTTCTGGTGATGTTGGTGTCGGTGGAACAGCAGTTGTTGTAGCTGTTGATGGCGTTTCTGTTCCTGTGGGAGGTGGTGTTTCGATGAATGGTGTTTGAGCAGTAACAGCAGTAGTAGAAATTTCTGGTGATGTTGGTGTCAGTGGAACAGCAGTTGTTGTAGCTGTTGATGGTGTTTCTGTTCCTGTGGGAGGTGGTGTTTCGATGAATGGAGTTTGAGCAGTAACAGCAGTAGTAGAAATTTCTGGTGATGTTGGTGTTGGTGGAACAGCAGTTGTTGTAGCTGTTGATGGCGTTTCTGTTCCTGTGGGAGGTGGTGTTTCGATGAATGGTGTTTCAGCAGTAACTGCAGTAGTAGAAATTTCTGGTGATGTTGGTGTTGGTGGAACAGCAGTTGTAGTAGCTGTTGATGGTGTTTCTGTTCCTGTGGGAGGTGGTGTTTCGATGAATGGAGTTTCAGCAGTAACAGCAGTAGTAGAAATTTCTGGTGATGTTGGTGTTGGTGGAACAGCAGTTGTTGTAGCTGTTGATGGTGTTTCTGTTCCTGTGGGAGGTGGTGTTTCGATGAATGGAGTTTCAGCAGTAACAGCAGTAGTAGAAATTTCTGGTGATGTTGGTGTTGGTGGAACAGCAGTTGTTGTAGCTGTTGATGGCGTTTCTGTTCCTGTGGGAGGTGGTGTTTCGATGAATGGTGTTTCAGCAGTAACTGCAGTAGTAGAAATTTCTGGTGATGTTGGTGTTGGTGGAACAGCAGTTGTAGTAGCTGTTGATGGTGTTTCTGTTCCTGTGGGAGGTGGTGTTTCGATGAATGGTGTTTGAGCAGTAACAGCAGTAGTAGAAATTTCAGGTGATGTTGGTGTCAGTGGAACAGCAGTTGTTGTAGCTGTTGATGGCGTTTCTGTTCCTGTGGGAGGTGGTGTTTCGATGAATGGAGTTTGAGCAGTAACAGCAGTAGTAGAAATTTCTGGTGATGTAGGTGTTGTTGGAACAGCAGTTGTTGTAGCTGTTGATGGCGTTTCTGTTCCTGTGGGAGGTGGTGTTTCGATGAATGGAGTTTGAGCAGTAACAGCAGTAGTAGAAATTTCTGGTGATGTTGGTGTCGGTGGAACAGCAGTTGTTGTAGCTGTTGATGGCGTTTCTGTTCCTGTGGGAGGTGGTGTTTCGATGAATGGTGTTTGAGCAGTAACAGCAGTAGTAGAAATTTCTGGTGATGTTGGTGTTGGTGGAACAGCAGTTGTTGTAGCTGTTGATGGCGTTTCTGTTCCTGTGGGAGTTGGTGTTTCGATCAGTGGTGTTTGAGCAGTAACAGCAGTAGTAGAAAGTTCTGGTGATGTTGGTGTTGGTGGAACAGCAGTTGTTGTAGCTGTTGATGGCGTTTCTGTTCCTGTGGGAGGTGGTGTTTCGATGAATGGTGTTTGAGCAGTAACAGCAGTAGTAGAAATTTCTGGTGATGTTGGTGTCGGTGGAACAGCAGTTGTTGTAGCTGTTGATGGTGTTTCTGTTCCTGTGGGAGGTGGTGTTTCGATGAATGGAGTTTGAGCAGTAACAGCAGTAGTAGAAATTTCTGGTGATGTTGGTGTCGGTGGAACAGCAGTTGTTGTAGCTGTTGATGGCGTTTCTGTTCCTGTGGGAGGTGGTGTTTCGATCAATGGTGTTTGAGCAGTAACAGCAGTAGTAGAAATTTCTGGTGATGTTGGTGTTGGTGGAACAGCAGTTGTTGTAGCTGTTGATGGTGTTTCTGTTCCTGTGGGAGGTGGTGTTTCGATGAATGGAGTTTGAGCAGTAACAGCAGTAGTAGAAATTTCTGGTGATGTTGGTGTTGGTGGAACAGCAGTTGTTGTAGCTGTTGATGGTGTTTCTGTTCCTGTGGGAGGTGGTGTTTCGATCAATGGTGTTTGAGCAGTAACAGCAGTAGTAGAAATTTCTGGTGATGTAGGTGTTGGTGGAACAGCAGTTGTAGTAGCTGTTGATGGCGTTTCTGTTCCTGTGGGAGGTGGTGTTTCGATGAATGGAGTTTGAGCAGTAACAGCAGTAGTAGAAATTTCTGGTGATGTTGGTGTCGGTGGAACAGCAGTTGTTGTAGCTGTTGATGGTGTTTCTGTTCCTGTGGGAGGTGGTGTTTCGATGAATGGTGTTTGAGCAGTAACAGCAGTAGTAGAAATTTCTGGTGATGTTGGTGTCGGTGGAACAGCAGTTGTTGTAGCTGTTGATGGTGTTTCTGTTCCTGTGGGAGGTGGTGTTTCGATGAATGGAGTTTGAGCAGTAACAGCAGTAGTAGAAATTTCTGGTGATGTTGGTGTTGGTGGAACAGCAGTTGTTGTAGCTGTTGATGGCGTTTCTGTTCCTGTGGGAGGTGGTGTTTCGATGAATGGTGTTTGAGCAGTAACAGCAGTAGTAGAAATTTCTGGTGATGTTGGTGTTGGTGGAACAGCAGTTGTTGTAGCTGTTGATGGTGTTTCTGTTCCTGTGGGAGGTGGTGTTTCGATGAATGGAGTTTGAGCAGTAACAGCAGTAGTAGAAATTTCTGGTGATGTTGGTGTCAGTGGAACAGCAGTTGTTGTAGCTGTTGATGGTGTTTCTGTTCCTGTGGGAGGTGGTGTTTCGATGAATGGAGTTTGAGCAGTAACAGCAGTAGTAGAAATTTCTGGTGATGTTGGTGTTGGTGGAACAGCAGTTGTTGTAGCTGTTGATGGTGTTTCTGTTCCTGTGGGAGGTGGTGTTTCGATCAATGGTGTTTGAGCAGTAACAACAGTAGTAGAAATTTCTGGTGATGTTGGTGGAACAGCAGTTGTTGTAGCTGTTGATGGTGTTTCTGTTCCTGTGGGAGGTGGTGTTTCGATGAATGGAGTTTGAGCAGTAACAGCAGTAGTAGAAATTTCTGGTGATGTTGGTGTTGGTGGAACAGCAGTTGTTGTAGCTGTTGATGGTGTTTCTGTTCCTGTGGGAGGTGGTGTTTCGATGAATGGAGTTTGAGCAGTAACAGCAGTAGTAGAAATTTCTGGTGATGTTGGTGTTGGTGGAACAGCAGTTGTTGTAGCTGTTGATGGTGTTTCTGTTCCTGTAGGAGGTGGTGTTTCGATGAATGGAGTTTGAGCAGTAACAGCAGTAGTAGAAATTTCTGGTGATGTTGGTGTTGGTGGAACAGCAGTTGTAGTAGCTGTTGATGGTGTTTCTGTTCCTGTGGGAGGTGGTGTTTCGATGAATGGAGTTTGAGCAGTAACAGCAGTAGTAGAAATTTCTGGTGATGTTGGTGTTGGTGGAACAGCAGTTGTTGTAGCTGTTGATGGTGTTTCTGTTCCTGTGGGAGGTGGTGTTTCGATCAATGGTGTTTGAGCAGTAACAACAGTAGTAGAAATTTCTGGTGATGTTGGTGGAACAGCAGTTGTTGTAGCTGTTGATGGTGTTTCTGTTCCTGTGGGAGGTGGTGTTTCGATGAATGGAGTTTGAGCAGTAACAGCAGTAGTAGAAATTTCTGGTGATGTTGGTGTTGGTGGAACAGCAGTTGTTGTAGCTGTTGATGGTGTTTCTGTTCCTCTAGGAGGTGGTGTTTCGATGAATGGAGTTTGAGCAGTAACAGCAGTAGTAGAAATTTCTGGTGATGTTGGTGTTGGTGGAACAGCAGTTGTAGTAGCTGTTGATGGTGTTTCTGTTCCTGTGGGAGGTGGTGTTTCGATGAATGGAGTTTGAGCAGTAACAGCAGTAGTAGAAATTTCTGGTGATGTTGGTGTTGGTGGAACAGCAGTTGTTGTAGCTGTTGATGGCGTTTCTGTTCCTGTGGGAGGTGGTGTTTCGATGAATGGAGTTTGAGCAGTAACAGCAGTAGTAGAAATTTCTGGTGATGTTGGTGTCGGTGGAACAGCAGTTGTTGTAGCTGTTGATGGGGTTTCTGTTCCTGTAGGAGGTGGTGTTTCGATCAATGGTGTTGGACCAGTAACAGCAATAGTAGAAATTTCTGGTGATGTTGGTGTCGGTGGAACAGCAGTTGTTGTAGCTGTTGATGGGGTTTCTGTTCCTGTAGGAGGTGGTGTTTCGATCAATGGTGTTGGACCAGTAACAGCAATAGTAGAAATTTCTGGTGATGTTGGTGTTGGTGGAACAGCAGTTGTTGTAGCTGTTGATGGCGTTTCTGTTCCTGTGGGAGGTGGTGTTTCGATGAATGGAGTTTGAGCAGTAACAGCAGTAGTAGAAATTTCTGGTGATGTTGGTGTCGGTGGAACAGCAGTTGTTGTAGCTGTTGATGGGGTTTCTGTTCCTGTAGGAGGTGGTGTTTCGATCAATGGTGTTGGACCAGTAACAGCAATAGTAGAAATTTCTGGTGATGTTGGTGTCGGTGGAACAGCAGTTGTTGTAGCCGTTGATGGTGTTTCTGTTCCTGTGGGAGGTGGTGTTTCTGTAGATGGTGTTTGAGCAGTAACAGCAGTAGTAGAAATTTCTGGTGATGTTGGTGTCGGTGGAACAGCAGTTGTTGTAGCTGTTGATGGGGTTTCTGTTCCTGTAGGAGGTGGTGTTTCGATCAATGGTGTTGGACCAGTAACAGCAATAGTAGAAATTTCTGGTGATGTTGGTGTCGGTGGAACAGCAGTTGTTGTAGCTGTTGATGGGGTTTCTGTTCCTGTAGGAGGTGGTGTTTCGATGAATGGAGTTTGAGCAGTAACAGCAGTAGTAGAAATTTGTGGTGTTGATGATGTCGGTGGAACAGCAGTTGTTGTAGCTGTTGATGGCGTTTCTGTTCCTGTGGGAGGTGGTGTTTCGATCAATGGTGTTGGACCAGTAACAGCAGTAGTAGAAATTAGTGGTGTTGATGATGTCGGTGGAACAGCAGTTGTTGTAGCTGTTGATGGCGTTTCTGTTCCTGTGGGAGGTGGTGTTTCGATCAATGGTGTTGGACCAGTAACAGCAGTAGTAGAAATTTCTGGTGATGTTGGTGTCGGTGGAACAGCAGTTGTTGTAGCTGTTGATGGGGTTTCTGTTCCTTTAGTAGGTGGAGATTTTATAGGTGGTGTTTCAGTAGTAACAACAGTTGTAATTCCAGGTGATGTAGGTGTCGGTGGAACAGCAGATGTAGTAGCTGTTGGCATTTTTGGTGTTGTTAGTGTTACTGTAGTAGGTGTTGAAGTGAAAGTCTTGGTGGTCGGTATTGTAATTGTTGTTTTAGTAGTCTGTGGTGGAGTTGTGAAAGTGAATGGTGTAGTTGTTTTCATGCAATTTGTAATAGTTCTTGTTATTGTTCCATTAGATCCACATATAGCAGTAAAACATGTTCCATTCCCATCTGTGGTATCGTACACCACTTCTCCAGTAGTATATATCTTCCCATCGTAGGTACACAGAGAAAAACATTCTGCCTCTGTAACACATTTCCTGGTGTCCTCCCGCAAAAATGGTCTGTTTGAAGGGCATTGAGGAAAACAACCTAGGAGTATAATAAAAGGCCATAAAAATGGAATAAACAAGATACACACATTTCTATTGACTCAATGTTCTTTACTCTAGGAAAAAAATATTCATACTAATGACAAATATATTATTTCACTCATAATTTTGCAATTATATACTCTAATTTATTAATTCATATTAATTAATGATCATATTAATTCATACCCTCCAGGAGAGGAATTTGATTAGAGCAGGTTCCTGATGGGTTTCTGCAAGTTTTCATGCAGGTCGATCCACAAGTTTTGTAGTGCCACTGACATTCACCTGGAGGGTTGTTGTAGTACTCACAGCATAAAGCTGCAAGAGCAACCAATTCAGTCAGCAGTATGACAATATTTATAGAAGTAATAGTATTAATGGGAGTTCTGAATGCAATAAACACAATTTCTAATATTATTGGGACTTACGGCAAATGCTTGGGCTCCGCCATGCGACACAAGCTCCTTTTTTACGGCATTCAGCAGCATAAGCTGCCACTCCAGTACAGAAACAATCACAGTCACCTCCGCTGTCACATCCACAGGTGTCCCTTACACAGGCATCATAGTATGGGCCAGAGTCCACCTAGAGACAGGAAAGTCAGTGGAACTTTTAGGGTAACCGGTTTTATGTGCTATGTTAAATTGTAAAATGGTAAGATTTTAATTTTTTTAAATTTATTTCAGGCATGGAACCAACAAAGGCTGGCCTTTTAAACAAAGCCAAGAAAATCAACAACTTTCTGAATTCACAAAGTTTATAATTGTACATACACGTGAATGGCAGTCTGTAAAGACAGGGCTTGTGATGATGCTGCATTGTTTGATAGCCCAGGCACTCCGATGTGGATTTTTTTCACATGGGTTCATCAAGTTACTCATTTCTGGGCAGCTGGGATTCACCTTCCAACTATTCCCAAATGCCACTGCATCAGTGACCTCTTCTCCATCAAGCTTTACAAAGTCATTGTTCGCATTACCATCAAAGTTTCCACACAGTCCACACACCTTGCCCTGTTATAAAGATCGTATGTTAAGGTAAGAGAATGAACAGGAAAGTGTAAAAGATGATTGTGTGTTTGTGAATGTAGGGGTAATGCTTACCTTAAATTTAGGATGGAGTTGGAGTATCAAACTTGTTTTATTGTCCCAGATTAAGTTCAAAAGATCTTTGACCTCTATGACATTGTATATCCCAGCAGTATGGATTTGATATTGGTATTCAGTGCCATTGCTTTCAACAACTTTGATCCCATTCTCCTCGGATAAAATCATCTTGTATCTCTGCAGGATTTAAGTAGTCAGTGAAGTAAAGTTGTCCATTAACAGCATAAATAACTGGATATATTATTCTCTTTCATGATTTTACAATGACATCAAGAACAAAAATGAAACTTAGATTTTGAATGTATTTTTTTATACATGTCCATCCTCTGTAATATATACAATGTCTGCTTAAATTGTATGATTATATTATGCCTTTTATACTCAGCTGATTTTGAGCTATGAAATAAACTCACCCCAAAAAAGAGATTGATGGACTTGGAGCAAATGGTGCTGCTGCCGCCACAGGGAATGTTCTCTGTGACCAGGCGTAAAGAATATGGACTCTGGTCTGTATTGCAGTAATCCTAGAGGGGTTGCACAAATGAATTGTGTGTCAGGTCAGAATTGTACTTTTTTTTCTTCTTCTTAAATTAGACAAGAACACAAATTGATGAAAATCATACATGGGCTAAGATGTGTTCACAGTCTCCGTGGAAAGAATATCTCCTGCCATCAAAAGTCATGAAATGACCGTCGCCATAAATAGTGCAGCTGCCGTAACACTCTTTATCTGTACAATCCCACATCCCGTTTATGCATGTGCTGAAATATAGACAGTAATTGACAGATTAACCCTTTAATGAATTGTGGTTATCACCTATTTTCTTTCTTTTCGCTCATTTTCAGCAAGAATTTAAAGGAGTAATCTTGTAATGATTTGAAAATTGCTTTTTGTTTTGGGCAGAAAAAAATTAGCGCACACGTGGTGATGGTATAGCTGTAATATTCTCCCCTACTTCTATCAATGCCGACTCACCAGGTGTTACAGTCCTCTTGAACTTGCTCTCCAGGTGGATAGGTGAGTCCATTATGGACACAGGTACAGTTTTTCCTCTCCACACACCCACCTTTGCCATCAGCTAGAAGGTCATCTGGACACATACACCCTGATACACACCCTGTGCTCACCTATAGGCAAAACAAATCAAGAAGGTCCAGCAGTGTTAACCCTCCTTTTTTCATAGCTCTGCTTTTACAAATCCGTTTGTGGCAACCAAAAACAATATGTAAACTTTTTAGAAATGTCAGTTATGCAGCCCCATTTAAAACTCACGCAATTGTTTAGGTCTTGGTTTTGACATGTCCTTTGACATTCTGTTCCTTTTTTTCCAGGTTCATAATTTGAGCATTTGAAGAAGACCATCGGAGCCACACAGTCTACAAACACAACAGGCACATAGATGGGAAACTTCATCATACCAGTGATAACTTGACTAGTGGAATTGCAGAATTAAGTTGCAACTTACCTTCTGGACTGGAGCAATGCAATTTGCCAAGGTTACAGGTGCTGTAATATGACAAAATTGTACAAATCAGTAATTACTAATGGTCATCAAGAGTTATCATTGGTATTCTGTCAACAATGCATTGGGTATGAAATGAGGAACTCATACCATGCTTCACCATCTATGTAGGATACTCCTGATTGCTCTATGACCTTGTCACCTTTGTAACAAGGACACTGGTCAGCGTGTACACAGCTGCCTTCTTCATTAAGGTATGTTCCCGCAGAACAGACACAGCCGTCTACAGGTGTGAAGGACCCTTGGCAGGTGTTATCTTGTCCACTGAGAGAACGGCACGTGCTTCCACAGCTGGTCACTCCGTAAGAGTACTTCATGTTTTCTGAACACTCGGATACTTAGCACAGATAAACACATTTTCATTATGATTCATTGTTTAATTTCATTGCAAATAAACAAAATGTGATTTAAATACATGAATTATATAGAACTGTACAAACTAAATGTTCTCACCACAGGGTTCTGAATCCATCCAGCCCTGGAGAATGACTCCTTTGGCAGCACATGTGTGGGCATAAGTGGACACGGCTGCACACATACACTTCTTAATATCTGAACACTTGCATGTGTCATAGACGCACCACTGCAAAGGATGAAACCCACATGCAATTATATGTCATTCATACATATACAGTTAGTTTTAAAAGAGAAAAGTGTTCTGTGCAAAAACACTCACTTGGTAGTAAATCTCGGGACATATTTCTGAATGACACTGGGAGAAGGTGCCATTTGGGTTTGTGAGACGAGAACACCAGTCTTTAGCTATTGTCTCTGAGTGGAAAGAATAAAGGCTTGACATAGTTCTGTAATGTCTGCAACATAAATTATTGCATATATTATTTTTTCTTAATGTTTGTAATACTGTGTATACCTGTGTCCACACTCAGACTACATGGGTTGTCAAAAGTGTTTTCAAGATCTGGACAGCTATATGGGTTTTTCTTCCAAAAGTTGACAAAAGTTATTGGTGTGCCCTCTATGATGCCTGATTCTGTTTTAAAGTCGTCTGTTTGGGCATCATTATAGTTTCCACAGAGACCTGAAATAAGCAATGTGTAGAATGAAAAGTAGTGAACGATTTATACAATGCCTCTAATTCTTTCTTTTTTTTAAATGTTCTTGTACCTTGGTTCTTGTTCTTGTATATGTTTTAATATATGTTTTAACCATTGGCCAATTTATAATATTTTAGTTTTATAAAAGGACTATTTTCGCTCCTTTTCTACCTTCTGTAACAAAAATGTATTCTATTCACATATTTTTTACAACTTACCACTCATTTTCCCTCTCTCTTCAGTGCTGGCTACAATATACAACTGCATGACTGGAGCCAACTGGATCTCTAGACGAAGACTCTTCATATCAGCAATAATGAAGGAGGAAGAGGGTTTGAAGATGCTCACAGGACCTGGGACAACAAAATAGGTGGTTAGGATACATACATAAAGGATATCTGCATTTGAAAAATAGAGCCTTGGGATTTTCAGAGAAATAGGCCGAAATGTAATTATGCTTAATTTTATGTTGAACATGGTTATGATAGAGTAATTCCCCATTTTGGACAACCCACCTTCGGTAGCAGGAAGCTTAAATGGGCTGCTTCCATTCAGTGTCACAACTCCACTGGAGGAAAAACTAATCTGTTTTATATTCAAACCAACAAGAAGAAAACAAAATTATGTTTTGTAATTGCATCTTGAAGGATTTTTTTTGTATAAAAGTAGTGAAGTATGCATTATGTTCTGTGCTGAAAGCAAGTGTGCCATTCTGAACATAACCACACTATTAACCAGTGCTGTTCTCACAGAAAAAATATGTTGGTTATTTAGAACATGAAATAATTAAAAATAGGAAAAATAAACCTTGTACTTACAGTGGTCTCTGAGATGACAAGGGTCACTGAATTTAGACATGTGTCTGTTCGGGTCGGATCACAATTTGCCAGATTTCCCACGACAGCAATATCACTGTCATTAGAGTGCTGGAATAAAAAAAGGACTGTATGAACCTCCAAATTATATATAATGATTCAATATAAATTATAATGCACCCGCTTTCCTGATTTCTAAATAAACCATGTGAATAAAAGTACAAGTGAAGACTTTCATTGATCTCGCCCTGACAGAAAATATCTGTGGATCATCTGATATCCTGACAGACCTTAGTGAGGATGTAGTCACAGTTCCCGCTGAAGGTGAAGCTCTTTCCATCATAAGTGGTGACGTGAGACCCTCCCACAACAGAGCAGATTCCGGGACATTCCAGGTATGTACAGTTCCAGTGTCCCGCGGCACACACACTGACACAGAATGCTTCAGTGTTAGCATGAGGAAATGTATAAATTCATTTAAATGTGATTAAAATATTTCAATTCAAATGTTACCATTTTTTACAAGCTTGTTTGTAAGAGTCTCCTGACTGATATACTGTGCCATCGTGAACACATGGGCACTGGTTCACAGGAACACAGCCACTCTGACCAATGTCGTCTTCCACGGTGCCTTTACATAAAGAAGGCATGATACCATTTATTTTGGGAAAGAAAAAAAAACAGTGTTGCAAGCACATCTCTTGATATTGTGTGAAATTACCTTCAGGGCAGAAACAGCCGTCCACACAGTGTTCTTTACACATTAGACCTGCGTTTGGATCTTTGCAGGTGTTCTTGCACGGACTTCCACACTCCAGGTATTGCATGTTTAGAGGACATGACTTTGCTGCTCCACAGAATAAGACAATTATTATATCAAATACACCGTACAGTATCAGGACTGTATGCTGGACACATAAATTCAGTCAAATGTATTCAAACTAGTAGTGTATGTATACTGATTTTTATATCACAGCATATAACTATTATTTATTTATTTTTAATCATACCCATAAATTCTGAAAATTCTAATATCCAGTTAAATCCCGAGCTGTAAATGGAGTGTTGGTAATGGCATTTTATTCCCACTGATTTTTTAAATTTTCTATTCATCTTCCAGAAATGCTACTCACGGCAGAGCTGCTCTGTCCTCCATGTTCCTGGTTTTCCTCCAGCATGTGTGCACTGTCGTGAAATCTCCGTGAGTGTGTTGCAGAGACAGTCGTAATTGCCGTAACATCGACACAGGTCGTTCACACAGGCTTCTTCAAATGAACCCATGTCCATCACATTGTAACAGTCGCTAAACCCTGGACTGCTGAGATACTGCTGGCAAACGCTTGCCTGTTAAAAAGAAATAATTGAAAGCAATGTTTCAAATGGCCAATGAGGTAAAACTAATATATATATAAAAAAATATATATATATCAGCCAAAAATCTGGTAAAATGATTGTAAAACTCAAAAAAATTTGTCTCACACCTGGTCGCACTGATCCCTGGGTGGAAGTGTAACTTCCTTGCAGGATTCAGTTGGTGTGGACACCTTCCATGTGGCCGGACCTGAGAGGGATTTAGCTGGTTAATGTCATACTATTACTATGTATATGCAGCGATCAGGTTTGTCTGGCATTCAAAATAATCTGTAAAGCAAATGTTTTTCTAGGTAATTTAGTTAAAACATCATGTTTACCTTTTTCAGAAATATCGTCAGTCTTGTTGCTGTTGTAGTTTCCACAGAGTCCACAGGTCTGACCTCGGTACTTCTCTGCAAGTTCAATCTAGGGAATATCATATTATAAGATAATAAGCATCAAGCAATATGAGCATCAAAGATCAGTTTCAGTAACTTGTTTCCAATTAATCAATGTTTTTGGACTAATTAGTTCAATTAATGGTTCAATTGCTCACTCAAAAAGACAGTCACTTGTCGCCACCTACTACATTGCAGCACCAAACTATAGTTAATATAAGGAAGTTATTTCACAACCTTCATTATTTACCTCGGGGACCTTAATGGTGGGTATGGACCTGGCAAAACCTGTTGGTTCACTGTGCTTTATGTTTTGAAGAACTGATATCCTGTTTGATGTTTAACTTTCCTAGTCTTGCTTATTGTGTGCAAACAAATAGCTTTAAAGTGCACGGAAACTCTCCTGCACGGTTTGCTTTGTTTTTCTTTACTGCTATCAACAGATTTCATCAAATCAGTTTTACAGTTTTCATTTGAACACATATTTGGCTCATTATCTCACATATTCATCACACATATTGTATTACAGTAAAGGTATTTACTCAGCAAGATAATAATGTTAAATCATACCAATATAGAGTTGTCCTCTTCCCAAAAGACAGTCAATCCATATTTGGAGATTTTAATACTTGTTGGACTTCCCTCGATTTTAAGTCCATTCTGATTGATTGGAACAGACACGCTGCAAGAAAAAGTGTAAGAAGCTTCAGTTAAACATATTTGTATAAGTAATTGTAGAAGATTTTATGTGCTGTCTGGACACTATTCTTCACCATTTTTAATCAGCATATTCAGAGTTGTCTCTTAATGAATATGAGTTTATGGAAGCTGCACATTGCAGTAGTTACTCATGTAAAAACAAGTAAATATCAACTCACGCTTGATCATCCATAGTGATGTCGCCATTAGTGATTTTGATGACCGTCCCTTCCAGCTTTATTGTGACTGTGCTAAAAGTGATTGAGTCGTTCACAGTCTCTCTTTGCATTTGGATGTTAAAGTCAGAAGTTGTGCTGTCACACATCACCGCCAGAACGTAGTTGCACGTGTCTGGCACTTGAAAGAAATGACCATCAAATGTCTTGAAGTGGAAATTTCCCCATGTGCTGCAGATCGTGGACTGATGATCAGGATTCAGTTCA
This sequence comes from Squalius cephalus, assembly GCF_949319135.1. Classification (NCBI taxonomy): domain Eukaryota; kingdom Metazoa; phylum Chordata; class Actinopteri; order Cypriniformes; family Leuciscidae; genus Squalius; species Squalius cephalus. The sequence goes on from NC_137144.1 coordinate 22,553,487, forward strand.
TCTAAACCAAGAGGGAAAGTTTATTATAATCATTTTATAAATGTAAAACTCTTTGGTAAATACTTTCAGTGAGCAAAAATTCACAATATAGTTTCCTAAAGTGTTCAAACTGTACAAACTGATGCTGCACATGCTTTAAATTATGTTTTTAATACCTTCTGTTTGCATCACAGTCGTCATAGCGGTGAATGCTAAATATAAAAGACAAAAAAATGAAAACTTGTCATTTTATTAAAATGTATTAAAACATCTTCCTTCTCATTCAAAGACTGATACAATGTCACACTGGCTGCATTTCCATTACCCTTCAAATTGTGCAAATTGAAAATAAGCCCAACAGAAACACATCAATTTAGCAACCATATATCGCAAAAAAAGTTTTTATGCATGAGGTGGTTTTTCAGACAATTCAAAAAATAAATAATAATAATAATAATAAATTAATTAATAAAACTGCCAGAAACTCCTCATACATGGCTGCTCCCAATGCTTGGATAACACGCCTAAGTCTCCTTTGATTAGAAATAATGGCTAGTGCTGTGGCTGCAATATACGTGAACCTACCAACATCCGTCGCCATGATTTTTGGAATGACTGGAATGACAAATCTATAATGGAAACCAGCTTGCTGTTGCAAATGCCTCATTATGGGGGCAATTGTTACACGTGGTTACACTTTATTTTAAGGTGTCTTTGTTACAGTGTAATTATACATTTATATACTGACTAATAATAATTAACTACATGCACTTATTATAGGGTTAGGATTATTGTTAGATGCATGTAATTATGCATAATTTATAGTTATTACTACAGTAACTACATGTAACATTTAACAAGGACACTGTAAAATAAAGTGCAACCAATATATTCACCCATTCAAATAAAAGTAGCTACCCTCAAAGTAATAATGTCTTTTAATGTCCCAAATATTCATTAACATGTTGTTACTGAACTTTGTATCTTATCTGTCCTTAATAATATGTGTTTTAGTTAATTATGTGGTATATATGTCATAATTATTACTTTATTCATTAATTAGATACATAGTTTAAAGACTGTGAATTACATGTTTAAACGATTGAAATTTTCCATTTCAATTCGTTCAGTTTTGTGTTACAATTGTCCCTGACCTTGCAACCATGGTAAAAAATCATTATATAATTTACATTATACATTATATTATTAAAAGTCAAAATCATGAAAAAATAGATATTAGGTTGTATTTGACACTTTTTTGCACACTTTTATACATCAAAATCATTTTTTTCCTCACATTTTTCAGACGAGAACTATTTTTCGAACTTATTTGTGATTGATGATAAATTTAAACCTACATAATTCTTGAATATATTTGTATTTACTTTTCAAAGTTTTAAGGTATACTTGTTATGGATTGTGACATCTATCAACAAATGTGTGACATTTCAAACCTTTGCAATCAGTATGTCTCATATAATACATACATGTGAACACAATTCAATATTTACCATTTGTTGATACTGGCAGCCAGGTAAAGTCCATAGGATCTTCCATATTGTACCCATCATTTTCAGATAAGTCTTTGAGCATAGAAAGGTTTGAGAGGTTTGTACAATGATACATATTGTTTTTTTTTTTCATTGTTTTTTTTTTTTTCAGTTGTAGTCTGCTTACCTGCTTGTACGGACTGCAGCCCGACCAATAAGACGACCCATCTCAGCATCCACATCTGGGACATCCTCACAGTCCCCATGGAGACAAGATCCATCCTCAAGAGCTAATGTGAGCTGTCTGTCAGCACTTGTCCTTTTATAGTGAATTTTAGTGTTCTTTAGAAGAGTGTAATTCGAGTTTTGAAGGTGGAACCCGGCATCTGCATTAGCACAGGATTCTAAATGTAAATGTTCTAAATATCCTAGCTATGTTTGAGACTAAACAAAGGTCTATGCAAATCTTGGTGGTGAGAAACACTTTTTGTCACTGACAAAACTGCATGTATCTCCATCAGCTCAAACTAAACAAGGAAGTGAGTGTTGACAGTGGGGGTACAACTATTTTCTAGAGAAGTTGCACAGTAAACTATTCAACAAATATATGTTTATCTACTAAATATTGCTGGTTCTGGGTTAGCAGGAAAAGTCTATTTGCATTTACTGTAATATATTTTACATACATTATTTATTATTAAAGTATTATTATTTAAGGCATTATTTAGTCTATTTTTGCAATAGTTTTCACAATCTTTTTGCAATAGTTCAGAGTCAAAGCAAGACAAACCATTGCACTTTTTGAACACTGTAAGCGCAGACAAGCAGAGTGATACAAACAGTCAAAAGTCCCAAAGTTGTTGGACTGTTTATCAGCATGTGTGTACATACAGTATGAAATGGTGCACTGTAAAAAAAAAAAAAAAAAAAAAAAATGTACAAACAATTTTACATTGAAAATTTTGTTTCAATGCATTTCAGCTTGAAAAAAAAATCATTGATTTACATTTTACTGGCTTAATTTACACAGCTGGTGTTGGAACTGTTAGTTAGCTGTCATATGTTTAGAGTTTATATTTTTACTGAATTAACATTTTGTTTATCATCACCATGTTTGAGATTTGTGTGTTCGAGGCTTATATCTCATTGCAACTGTTGAATTTAATATTTTTGCCTCAAGAGGAAAATAATACCCATATCATACGTATATCGTGTGAAAGAATAGTGTGAAAGAATGTTTGTTATTTTTGAATAACAAAACTTGAATTGTTAAATGCTGAACAATCTTTAGTTGCCTTTACAGGAATTTTTTATTTCAGTACTGCCTGTTACTCAGAAAATTTTTTAAGTTTTCAGTTTTTAGAGTTCACTTATATCCACCATAGATAATTTCTCAAATTGCTTATCTGATCTGTCTCAGCTGCTGCCTGAACCCAAACAAACAGATGAACTAGAAGAACTAACTAGCACTATGAGCACCATTCTCTCTAGAACATTGGATATTGTTGCACCCATTAAATTAAAAAAGGTCAGAGAGAAAATTAAAGCACCATGGTACAACAATACTACGCATGTTCTAAAGAGAGAAACCCGTAATTTAGAGCGTAAATGGAAACAAACTAATTTAGAGGTCTTTAGAATCGCGTGGAAAGACAGTATGTCACGTTATAAAAAGGCCCTAAAAGCGGCCAGGGCTGAGCACCTCCGCAAACTAATAGAAAACAACCAAAACAATCCAAGGTTTTTATTTAACACCGTGGCTAGACTAACAAATAAACAAGCGTCACCTGAACAAAATATCCCGTTACAGTTTAGTAGTAATGATTTCATGAACTTCTTCACTGAGAAAATAGAAAGCATCAGAACCACAATTGTAAACGTTCAATCTTCAATCGCGCCTTATAATTCAGCCTCAATTATCACCCCGCAAGAACAATTACAGTGCTTTACAACTATAGAACAAAAATTTCATCATTGCATCATTGCATCTAAAACAACAACATGTTTATTAGATCATATACCAACTAAACTACTGAAAGAAGTGTTACCTATAGTGGAAGAGCCTCTCCTATTATTAACTCATCTTTATCTTTAGGTCATGTTCCAAGAACATTTAAACTGGCAGTTATAAAACCACTCATTAAGAAACCACAATTTGACCCATATAATCTAGCAAATTATAGACCCATTTCAAATCTTCCATTTATGTATAAAATATTAGAAAAAGTTGTGTCCGCTCAACTGGGCTCTTTCTTGCAAGAAAATGACATCTATGAAAAGTTTCAGTCTGGATTCAGGCCACACCATAGCACTGAAACTGCGCTCGTTAAAATCACAAATGATTTACTTTTAGCTTCTGACCAAGGCTGTATCTCAATAGTAGTTTTACTTGATCTTAGTGCTGCGTTCAATACTATAGATTACACAATACTCTTAGATCGACAACAAAATTATACTGGTGTTCAAGGATAAGCTTTAAGCTGGTTCAGATCATACTTATCTGACCGCTACCATTTTGTCTATTTAAATGGAGAAAAATCGATCATAACTTCAGTAAACTATGGAGTGCCGCAGGGATCTGTGTTAGGCCCTCTGCTATTCTCAATATATATGATGCCACTTGGAAATATTATAAGGAAACATGGAATTAGTTTCCATTGTTATGCTGATGACACTCAAATATATATTTCATCACGGCCGGATGAAAACGCTAAATTATCCAAATTGACAGAGTGTGTTAATTTTCTTTTATTAAATCCAGACAAGACAGAGGTACTACTTATCGGTTCAAAAAACCGCCCACAAAACCTCTCATAATACAACTTTAACATAGTAGGATGTCCTGTTACTTTACCCTCTACAGTAAAAGACCTGGGTGTTATACTAGATTGCAACCTGTCTTTTGAAAATCATATTTCATATGTTACAAGAACAGCCTTTTTCCACCTTAGAAACATTGCTAAGCTACATAATATGCTATCAGTTTCTGATGCAGAAAAGTTAGTTCATGCATTCATGACCTCGAGACTAGATTACTGTAATGCTTTATTAGCTGGTTGTCCTGCATCCTCAATAAACAAGCTACAGTTAGTCCAAAATGCAGCCGAAAATATGATCATATAACACCGATTTTAACATCACTACATTGGTTACCTATAAAGTCCTGTATTAATTACAAGGTATTGCTACTGACTTATAAAGCCCTAAACGGCTTAGCTCCAGTCTATTGAACGGATCTTCTATCGCCCTATAATCCATCGCGCTCTTTAAGATCACTAAATTTGAGGCTTTTGGTCATAGGATATCCAGATCCACCAAAGGAGGGAGAGCATTTTCACATTTAGCTCCAAAACTCTGGAAAAGTCTTGTTCGTTGCTCAGACTCGCTCTCCCAGTTTAAAACTAGATTAAAGACGCATCTCTTCAGCCAGGCATTCATATAATATTTTTAATCTTACAGTTAAATCCGGCCTCTAGTTCATAAACGCCAGAGGAGAACTGGCCCCCGACTGAGCCTGGGTTCTCATCTTGCCAGCCCAAAACTCATACCAGCAAAGTACACATTTAGAGTAAATTCTGGTGTAGTGCGTCATACTGTACTATGTATCTTCTCCACAGTTCTTCAGAACTCACACCCTTGTTTAGTTTGAGATGATAGCAGCGTAAATATAAGGTTTCTATTTATCCTGTTTATTCTCAAACACCGCTAGTGCATATGTTGTCTCCGTAGTGACTGTAATGATGTCCCAGACGTGGATCTACTGAAAGGGCTGCAGTCGATAGGCTACAAGCAAAATTACCTCAACTTTGTTCAAACAACGTACTTTACGTGAAGGTATACTCGCAAATTCCATTAAATTGAAAATGCACACATTTTGCGAATGCAATTCCCCATTTCCGAACTCTTCACTTCCTGAAGATGGAAAGTTTATGGCCTCTGGGACAAAATGAGTCTTCTTCAAGAAGAGACATGCAAGTCTATCTCATCTTATTACACACTACATTTTATTTGTTTAATTACAAACCACACAGGACATGATTTTAGCGCTGATTTCCCGCTCTACAGTTAATAAATATCGTCAATTGGAGGCAAATCGTTGCTTGTTCACGCGAGTGATGATCGCTATGTTTGAATTATCAAAGAAGCGAGGCTAAATATTTTACATTTTATTTAGTAATAGGCTATAGAAAATGGTTGTGTTTTGAGAAAGAGAGTAAACAGAATACAACATTAAAAGAGTGCTGAATGCTTAATGTATACAGAGGAATTCAAAATCTAAATTAAAGATGGTCATAGGAAAGTTTTAGGATTTAAGCATTTTCATTGTAAATATGAAACCATATACTATAGATTAAGAATACTATACTAAATGGCCTAAAATGATAAATTCAGAGTAAGATACTGGTAAAAAGAAAAGAAAAAATCCTACATTTCATCAAGTAAAACAGCAGGATTACTTTCAGATCAAAGTTTTTACTTCAATGCTTTGTTTAATCGATGTATGTAGACAGGCATTTTACTGAAAAAAATTCAGGAGACTGTAATTGATGCTCTTTATTATGCTTTATTTTGATTTTAATTCATTTCATTGGGAAGAAAAATACATCATTATATCGTGCATTACCAGAGAGTCTAAAAAATACAAAAATGCCCCCTTCAAGAACCAACTAAATAGATTATTCTTAGAGTTAACTAATACCCCTAGATTAAACCACAAAGAAAAAATAAGTGGTGCAATATTTGGCAAAAATTTTTTAGCCATTAATGCACTTCAACAATCAGCTTAAATCATTGTTATTGTCATTTTCAGTTATATATTTTAAAATGGTTGCTTTTTAGTGACAGATTACTGAGTCATCTTTAAATCAGCAGAAGTCAAGCAGGATCTTTTTATCCAGAGTTCTTCTGGTCCACACACTCGGTAGGAGTGCATGTGCAGCTCTCAACATATGTGTAGTTATGAGGGATCACAATGCTATTGGCACACTTCAGCATCACCTCTCGACTGCTGGTTTTCTTCTCCTGGCAGCAAGAACAGCTGTGCTTCATGATGTTCTCTTGCATTGAATACCTGTGCAGGTTTACAAGAAAACACCAGTCATATGAGTGTAGCACAGCTGGATGTGAGTTTATCCTATTATAGTATCCACACAAAGGTTTGGATGCTAAGGCACACTAAAAAGTGTATGAATTTCATTGGATACCTGACAAAATATCAAACCAAATGGCGACTGCTTACACATGATGTTGGAGATTTCTGCAGAGCTAAGTTCTCTTTTCTGAGCCATTTTTTTGTTTGGAGACATTTCAGCAGCTGGTTTCAAGGCAATTTTTAGTGGATGTATGATATCAGTTCCCCTCACATTTCATGAGCATAGCTCAATGTGGTGTCCCATTACTATTTTTAAAGCATTGCTTCTTTTTGTTGTGGGAACTATTAGATATTTTAGATAAACTTAGCATAACAACTAGCATGATAAATGCATCAAATGTCTGTATCCCCTCTTTAAAATGGTGGTTTTATTTAGCTTTAGTTAATGGGAAATATAAGTTTATCTACCAATAACTGCAAATCAACATTTTGGCCCAAGTGAAAACTAAAATTAAGCTGAATTTGTAACAACTGACATTTTTTATAATAATACAGTAAAAAAAAAAAAAAAGTTCACATTATATTATGGTTGACGATCCACATTTCCTAATGGTTAAGAATTTATTGACCATGTGTGTGATCAATAGGTGTGTAATGCTCTCACATTGATTTGGTGTCACAGTGGCCAGTGCAGGAAGTGACTTCTACTTTATCAATGGAAGTGCAATTATTGACATGCAGACGGGTGAAATTCTTCCCAAGAACACAGTTGCTGGGTTCACCTGAAAGATAATGGAAGCACGTAAATCTAAATCTCATCAACAGTACATGCATTGCATTTTAAGTAGTGCCTATTATAAAAAAAATAATTTACTTAACATAGCCTAAATGAGCTACATAAACACAATAGGGTGGACAAAACCATTTTAACATAAGAAAAACACTGTGTCAGGAAGGTTTGTATAAAGAATATCTTACAGATTTCGCAACATCCATCTATGTCAAATTGAATTGTTCCCTGTAAAGACACAAATAATAGAAAAGAGAACATTATTTACGCATTTCTTAAAATATGGTCAAATCTCTCAAAACATTTATCCAATTTTCCAAAAACATATTGCACGTTCATACTAAAAAGTACATATTTTACTACAAAAAGCTTCTAATCCCATGTTGAACAGTTAACACTGCCGTCTAGAGTATTAAAGGAATAATTCACATCATTTTGTCATTAGTTACTGATCCTTTATTACTTTCTTTCTTGTATGAAACACAAAAGGTGATATTTATTGCAAGATTTCCAAGCCAGTCTTTTTTGGACAGGGCACGTGAATGCTGGCCATGGCTGTTCAGACAACAACTTCAATTTTGGTCAGTTCCTCACATATTGTAAAGAAGACTTGGAGTAAGAGTTGCATGGGCTACTTTGAACGTTTTTATGAACCTGACAGCCCATGGCCCCTCATCCTCTTTCATTGGTTGGAATAACATGATGTTGATTAAATGATGGCAGGAATTTTTCCCCTCTTTGATATACTAAAACCCAAGTGCAACTTTTGTTTTGCTAAATTATGAGTGTGTTTCTTTGGCCCTGTTAATTGTTTTGAGCATTGACCTTAGTCTGGAGAAATGTGGGGAAAAAGTAATATGTCCATACTTAAGCACTAGCAGAAAGCAACAGGCATATAAAATACAAACTGATCAAGTGTGTCATGTATGGAGTTGAATATAGAGATTGTACTTACTGGCACACAGTACCCTGGATTAAAGTCTGGGCATTTTTTAACGCTCTCCGTAATTACAAACGAGCCATTCACTTCACGGCAGGAAGCGGTCGTACATTTGAACTTGTACCCCTCTCGATCCTAAACAAAAAGACAGATAGGCTATATTAGGATAGAAGAATACAGCAGATGTTTTGTCTAGTGAACTGAAAGAATAAAGAAAAGTTTGAGAATGTTTGAGAATGTACCTGGAGAGTATGTCTGGTATTGTCTGGCGCATCATATATACATTGACTTTGTATACATTCTCCACAGCACTCTCCTTCTTTTTTCACGTATGATTGCCCCTTTGTGTGTAAAAACATGTTTTAGTTTAAATATTTCACTCTTTTTCACAGACTCATTAAAAAGAACCAGGGTCGGATTCACAAAACATTCTTGTTTTCAAGTTAAGAATATTTTGTATTGTTGAAAAGAATGTTTTTAAGATGTGTAATACATGTATTGGGTAGTTACAAATGTTAAGCATTACCACACTAGCTTCATACAATACATATTATTAAAGAAAGCACATCAATCTGATTACTTATGGATTATTTGGTTGGATGTAAAAGTTTAGCTGGTAAACAAGAAGGCAATATCACCCCTGTAAAATCATGGTGATACGCTACTTCAGAAAGTGACAGCCATGCAAAATACATCCAGAGCAAGTGTGCCATGCGTGGAGTTGAAGCTAGAGCTTCTACTTACAGGCCTACAGTCTTGTGAACTCAAGTAAGGACATTCTCTTATGCTCTTCTCAGTCACAAGCGAGCCATTAATTTCACGACAGGTTACATTTTCACATATGGAACTGTGGATTTGTCCAACCTAACAAAAGACAGACAGACTTTATGAGGATTGAAGAACAGAGCAGATTATTTGTTTGGGGAACTGAAAGAATAAAGAAAAGTTTGAGAATGTTTGAGAATGTACCTGGAGAGTATGTCTGGTATTGTCTGGCGCATCATATATACATTGCCTTTGTATACATTCTCCACAGCACTCTCCTTCTTTTTTCACGTATGATTGCCCCTTTGTGTGTAAAAACATGTTTTAGTTTAAATATTTCACTCTTTTTCACAGACTCATTAAAAAGAACCAGGGCCGGATTCACAAAACATTCTTGTTTTCAAGTTAAGAATATTTTGTATTCTTGAAAAGAATGTTTTTAAGACGTGTAATACATGTATTGGGTAGTTACAAATGTTAAGCATTACAACACTAGCTTCATACAATACATATTATTAAAGCACATCAATCTGATTACTTATGGATTATTTGGTTGCATGTAAAAGTTTAGCTGGTAAACAAGAAGGCAATATCACCCCTGTAAAATCATGGTGATAGGCTACTTCAGAAAGTGACAGCCATGCAAAATACATCCAGAGCAAGTGTGCCATGCGTGGAGTTTGAAGCTAGAGCTTCTACTTACAGGCCCACAGTCCATTTCACGACAGGTTACATTTTCACATTTGGAACTGTGGACTTGTCCAACCTAACAAAAGACAGACAGACTTTGTGAGGATTGAAGAACACAGCAGATTATTTGTTTGGGGAACTGAAAGAATAAAGAAAAGTTCAAAAATCTTTTCAGATGTACCTGGAAAGTATATGTAGTGTTGCCTGCCATGTAAGTACAGTTCTTTGGTACACATGTTCCACAGCACTCTTCTTTTTGTTTCACATATTCAAAGCCCTCGAGGTGAAAAAACAAGTTTGACGTTTTAATAATCACCTTTTCTGCATTTACTACTCAGATTACTTAACTCTATGAGTAAAGGGTTGAGGAAAGAGCAAGAGGTGATAACCAGTGATTCCTATTCTGGGTTCTAGAGGACCAAGAAATGGGTGTGTGAAATAAAGAAGACACCCAAAACCATTGCAAACCAATGGTGTGTGAAGGTGAGCAGAGACAATAGGGAGGAAAAGGTCAGTCGAGAGGTACAGGACATACTTTAAATGAGATAGTATGAACAATGGTCTCTCCTTGAGAGAGGCTGCGCAGAGTAGACAGTATAGCCAAATGTGAGAGAATGTACAGTGACTTTCTATCTGGGAGTTTACAGTATAATATAAATCGGTCACATTCTTATAGTAGTAGTAGTACACATGACTGATACTGTAACCATCCAAACTATAATTGAAAAAAATAATGGTACATTTATTGTAGTGTAAATTTTAATTATTACCTTAGCACAAGGTGCACAGACTTTAGTAAAACATGTCACATTGTGTAGTTGAGTCTTTGGGTCTTTATCCATTTCACAGTAACATTCCACACAAGGCTCCATAGGGATTTTAACTCCAGGCTAGAGAGAAGAGCAAAGTAAGGAATATGAACCCAACATTTGTTTTACACAGTTAAAAAAAAATAATTATGGACTGAAGCATCATGCGCATCCAAACCCCCTCAGATTTTGTGTATTTGTAATAATTAAATTACATGATTAATCAAAAAAAAGTCTAAAACAATATGCTACATATGATCCATTCACATTTGCTTCTGTCATCTACCCACCCTCATTCTGCGGTTATCATTAATGTAAAAATTTTATGACCAACATGGTAGAACTGACAAATTACACCACAGGAAAACATGGCGTTCAATTTAACAGTGGTGTTTGCCTTTGTCATTTTAAAATTCCAGGCTTGTATGTAATTAGAGTAAACAAATGAACCTAGCACCTCACCTTGTATTCAGTGTTATTGTACACACAGACGTCTTTGCGCACTGGTCAGAAAAATAAATAATATTAGAAACTGCTTACTAATTCAGTTCAGTAAATCCTGACATATATGCTACAAAATATGTCCATTGAATTTCCTTGTAAAGTATGTATACTGTAACAGCAATAATATGAACAAGTACTTGTTTAAATGTAGATAAATGTAGATAAAAATCTGAGACTTACCACAGGCTGGACAGCAACTATTATTAGTCGTATTTTCTGCCAACTCAAATCCAACATCACATTTCTTATGAAGACACAGCTCGAGATCACACTCTGAATGGTTTGAGATGAAACAGCAAGTCATTTAAAAAAATTGTTGAATGTTTGGATGCATTTTGATGGATGTTTGTTTTAGCTCAAAAAAAGTGGAACAAATTTTAAGGTGGTCTCAAACTAGATTAGTCATTTTTGTTGTCAAACTGTCTGAATACCTTGTAAGTGCTTGTCTGGTTCAAATTCTTAATCTTTATTATTATGATGATGTACTGTCACAAAAGTACTCGCTAACAAGTTTTATATATTTAGAATGACTTAAAAACATTTATTTTGACTAACCACAGGTTGGACAGCAGTTTTTAATTGTTGTTTTGTATTCTTTGCCACAGGGTTCAGTGGTGGGACACGGAACAGGCTCTTCCACAACACCAAAGCTGTCTATGGAGCAGTTGTATGTGGTACAGTTAAAGATCCATGAATCCCCAGGCTACAAAAGAAGATGAACATTAGTGACACTTAGTTAATGCTAGCTAGTTTTGATTATTAATAGGCTGACTAAATTGAGTAAAATGAGTAATGGTTAGCTTGTGGCAATGTAGTTAATTATTAACTGCATTTTCAATCCTACCTTGAGGTAGGACCCTAGAACAAATAAGTTACAAAACCCACAATCCTACATGGTATTTTTAATGTTGCTTTTGAAGGAAAATGTAACCCACAACAGAGACATACCAGTCTAGTTAATCCATCAGGGCCCATACAATCTACAAGGAGGGATTGATACAAAATTAACAAAAGTATGGCATAAAGAGCATTCATCTATAAACACAGAGAGTAAATGAAGTAACATTTCTTACCGCAGGTAGGTGTACATTTATCTGTCGTTGAACTTATACGATATGTGTTGTCAGGACAGAAACAACCTTCCATGAATGTATTTTGACAATTTTTGCCTTGGCAATCTTTCTCCACAAACTTATCATTGTATCTGGTATTTAAACACAATAGAAGACTGTTACATACTGTAATATTTGGAGCATTTAGTATTACATTTACTCTACACAAAGATGATGTTATGTCATGACTAGAGATTAGACCATTACCTTGTACTGCAGGTTTTTTCAATTTTAGGCCCACATCCCTTGTAGACTTTGTTACTTGGGCACTTGTATTCTGTTATGGAAACAAACAATTAATAAATTCAGAGTCCTCTTATAAGTGCAAATGTGTTAGGTATGCTTACTATATCAACATAATGAATTTCCATTAAAATGTATTAGTATTAAAATGAAAAGATGCCTTAAAAATACTCTGCTATAAAGTACTGCAATGGTGGGTTAATTTGGCTGTTTTACCGCATAGCCCTTTGAGGTCAGCTGAGTTTTTCCAGTCCACACAAACAGACTGCTGGCCACATTGCTGTGCATAAGCATCCAGGCTGATACATGCAACAGACTCATTTTTAAGGGCACACACATCATATTTGCATGCTTCATAATAGCTTTGATATGGAACAACCCCATGGCATTTTTCAAATAATCTGTAAAGAACAAGCAAAATTGTGACTTTCAATATAGCAACAAAAAAAAATCAGAGATACAAAAATAAATACTTTTAGGACAGTTCACCTTAAAAGGAAAATATGGACCACTTTCCTGCAGTTTAGCTCCAACCTTGATCAAATTCACCTTGATTAACTTGTTGAAGTGTGTTTGATTAGGGCTAGAGCTAAATTTTGCAGGACATTCTTTGTTGTGTTTCTTTGTTCAATGCCTGCTACAGAGTGTACGATTTCGCAATTAAGATCATTACAGACCACACTGTACAACATGGATCTAATAACCTTGGGTACAACATGCATAGACTGTACGATGATGACACCTATTGAATCGTAGTCTACGGCGCAAGTTTGTATAGAAGAATAAAACGTCATCAGCATGCGCTAGTGGTAAACGAATAGAGCAAGATGAATCGCACTTTGACAATTGTGGTTTCTATGTGCGCTTAAGTGTAGATGGCTCTACACTGGAATTTCAAACAAAAGAAAAAGAAACATTGGGGGTGAGATTTGATGCTCATTTAACATTTGTTCCTCATGTTCAGAACACTGTCAAGACATCATTTTTTCATCTTAGAAATATTGCCAGATTGTGTCCTATGTTATCATTCCCAGTGGCTGAAAAATGATTTAACATCTTTGTATTTTCTCGGATTGATTATTGCAATGCTTGCCGGGGTTTCAAAAGCTACCCTAAATAAATTACAGCTCCAATCCTATCTGGAAACAGGATCACTCCTGTCTTGGAATCTTTACACTGGCTCCCTGTCAGATTCCGTGTCGATTTTAAAATTCTCATGGTTACTTAAAAGGTTTTGCATGGATTGGCACCTCATTATCTCTCTGAGCTTTTGACCCCCTACACACCAGCGCATGATCCGCTCCTTGGAAGCTGGCCTTTTAATTGTTCAGCTTACTTGTTTCAAATCTATGGGGGATAGGGCTTTTTCTTCAATCGCTCCAAAACTTTGGAATTCTCTGGCTGCTTAGATTTAGGGAAGCAGAATCCCTTAGTGTTTTTAAATCTTCCCTTAAAGCTTATTTTTTAGGGTAGTTTTTACCTGATTATTTTGTAATTGTCATATTTTCTATTTAATTGTTGAACTTTTAATAGTGTTTTTTTTTGTATTTTATCTTTGTTTGTATTTCACTTTTATGAATGCATTGTTTGTCAAATTGTTTTATATGATCTTATTTTTGTGAAGCGCTTTGAAATGCTACTTTTAAAGGCACTATAGAAAATAAAGTTTATTATAAATATTATTATTATTACATCTGGAACAATTTTTGAGTCAGAAGCATGCGTATGATGTCTGCGTAGGCAGCTTGCTAAGTTGTGGAACAGAGTAATTATGCAGTTATGATTACATTTTGAAAGATTAAAGCTTTGGCTTTGTCTTACTTGCTCTTGATGAGTTCACAGGTGTTGTATATTTTCGATTCACAACTTTTATTTGTTGTTACATTAGGAGGATTGCATCCTGGGGGTACCATCCAAAACTGTGCCATGCTCTCACAAGATGTGTCAATTGTTCCGTTAGGGAGTCTGCAGTCATTTGCAGTGTTATTGTCACAGACCCCTTAATAATGTCAACAGTATAAAGTAAAAAAAACAAAAAAAACATACAGAAACATTAGACATGCTGTTGAACAAGTCACACTATTTAGGTAGATAGAAAACTTTAATTATACTAGATCAGATTGCAGGCACATTCACCAGATAATTTAAATGAACAAATAAACATTCAGGCAAAGTCTTGAGATACCGATCTTTGTAGCGGACAGATAAAATCAAATTTATTTATCATTGTCATTTTACACCAAGGGATCTGAGATCTGTACTCACCACATTGTCCTTCAGTATTACCATGGAAGTATGAGAATGGGAGTTTGACAGTAACACCTAGATCACTGACTAAAATCTCAACTTTAATATCAGATACATTCACAAGCACTGTAATGCCAGTAGTGGTAATGATTATATCTCCGAGTTGGATTGTTGGCTTCATCTCTTTATCATTAACAAAGACCTGTGGGAAACAAGGCATTTTGGAGTTACGATGAAAATCATGTTCTAGAATATTGTTATTTTGCAATTTGCCATGAACAACATGAGAGCACTGGTTCGCACAGCAGAGAAAAACAATGCTATATGATTTGCTTAAAAAGAAAATAATAATCAAATGCAACTAACCATATTATGCATAATTAAGAAAGCAAAATGAGTAATCTTACCACCTTTTAAAAGGAAAGAGAAAATGCTTTCCAAATAAGGGAGATGCTAACATGGATGTTATGTGACATACCCACATTCTTCTCTGGGTTCAGGCCAAATTCTGCACGCTAAATACGCATAAATTACTATATCTGATTTCATGTATGTGTGAACTCATGAAATAGAAAGTGGCAGTAAGAAAATAAGAATTGAAAATTCCCATTTCCACTATCAGGGCAATAATTAAGAAGTTCAAATCAACTAAAGATGTTACGAATCTGCCAGGAAGAGGACGTATGTACAGTATATACAGAAAGCCTTAAAAAAAAAAAAAAAAAAATTCAGTTTTCATATTCATATTCAGTTGCCAAACACTACCAGTACTTCAGATTGGACTGGGTTCAATGGTCATATTAAACAAAAAAATAGCTTTTTGGCTGCAAACAATCAAGATTGGCTTGGTGCACACTGGGATAAAAAAAAGTACCCTATGTGATCAATTAAATATAATGCTGGCCTATTTTTCTGCTGGAGGTCCTGGACATCTTGTTCAGATACATGGCATCATGGATTCTATCAAATACCAAAAAAATAAAATAAAAAATAAAATAAATCAAAACCTGAATGCCTCTGCTAGAAATTGTATAATGGGCCCAGAACATCAAAATAAAATAAATAAATAAATGGGGCACAAAATTAAGGTTCTGCCATGGCCATCCCAGTACCCTGATCTGAACCCTATAGACAACTGAAAAGAAGTGTGTATCCACATGGATTTTGGAAACTGGAGGATCTGGAGAGATTTAGTATGGAGGAATGATCTCTGATCTCTTGACAGATGTTCTCCAAACTTATCAGGCATTATAGGATATAACTCAGAGTTGTTATCTTGACAAAAGGAGGTTGCAAAATGTATTGAATAAAATTGTGCCATTAATTGTAGCCAATGGCCTGGTTTCACCGACAGGGTTTAGATTAAGCCAGGATTAGGCCTTAGTTCAATTAGGATATTGAAGCCGTTTATTTTATTTTATTATAAACGTGCCTTTGAAAAAAAACATTATTGGTGTGCATCTTGAGACAAAACAATGGCACTGACATATTTATTTTATAAATAACAGTATTTTAGGGATATATTTTGTCCATTTTGTTAGAACAAATTCGTGTGGAAAAAGTCGTGGCACTCACCTGGACTTCTTTAGTGTTGCTTGTCAGCTTGATTTTATTGGATTTGTAATTCACAATGACATACTCTGGGCAGGCGAGATTATTTTTAACATCACAATAATAGTTTTTAATATGGACACTGATATTGTATCTTGGGATGATTTCTTGGAACAAAACATAAGTGCAGTTTCCTTGGAAAGTATAATATTGTCCATCAAAGGTTTTGTAATGAGGGTCACCCCAGCTGTTGCATCTACCTGTTGTTTCAGAAAAACATTTAAAACAAGGTTAAATATAATGCAACTGAACAACATTAATATGTGTATTTTTTATATTACCATTGGGAATAATATTAATAATATACCAATTTCACTGAGCATAGTTTAAACTCACATGGACACTCATACTTGGAGCAGCAGCCATTGTTATAATACACTTTCTCAGGTGGAAGTCCATTGACACAGTAAGGTTTGATTGCATCTGTTGAGTCACACTGTAAAGGGATTGAGTTAAAAAAGACTACTAAAATAACTTTTTATATCAAATTTTATATATAGACGATTGATAAGTGGGTTGACAAATTCTTTTGGAAAGCTGGCATGTCCTGAGGTGTAACATACTATACTCCATCTAAAACTATTTTACACAGTATTATGCAAATTATTATTATAATTATTATTGTACACAGCTTTCATAACCTCATATACATTTATTACATGGAATATTTGTAGTTTAAACATTTTTTGTAATGTAACACCACAAAACCATTTGAAATTAACTAGTGAATGGGGAAAAGTTGATTAAAAATGGTGAAAATAACCATAACCTAACAGTTGACTAACAGTTTACTAACAGTCTACTAATACTCCAATGAGATTTAGTTGACATGTAGTTGCAAATTTACTTATAGTTAGTAGAATGTCTAAAGTGGACTACCGAAAAAAAGTGGTAGGTAAAATAAACCTTAAACTTTAGTTTGTTTAGTTCTTATTAGAACACTGCTATGTTGTTCCTATAGGGTTATCTTCCTAGTAGCTTACTGGCCAAAATCAAAATAGCCTACTCATTCTGGCTCTCAAATATGACCAGGGTGTATCCTTTCTTGTAAGTCTATGACATTTTTTCTACCGTTTCATCCACCACAAAGTTGTAATTTAATTGCTTATTAAGTAATAGCACATCTCTCCTCAAAAAAGAGCATATTTTCAGGTCTCATTCATGTTTAAACCCCAAAAGGTATGGAACGACCAAAACATTGAAAATATGGTTAGGGATTTGTTCAAATCCTAAGTATTAGCAGTAGAAAGCACCAATGATACTTTAAGAAAACCAACAAATGCTAGGCCAACACACTTTTGGTGCTTAGCCCAACATGATTAGTTTACCTTCTGATTGCATGGGATACTGCTGGTTGTAGTGGGAATTGTAGATGTTGTGTTTACTATCTGATGTCCAGGTGTTGTGGAGTTGGATGGTGGCTCTGTGTGTACAGTGAAGCTGGTCGAAGAAATTATAGTAGATGATGTTGATGTTACTGTAGTGACAGGGGTTAATGTCTCTGATACCGTAGGTTTTGTTGAAACAGTTGTTTCTGTCTCTGTAGATGTTGTTACAGTAGTTGTTGGAGTGGAAGTGGTTGTAGTAGTCTCTGTAGATGTTGTTGTAGAAGGTGATGTTTCTGTCTCTGTAGATGTTGTTACAGTAGTTGTTGGAGTGGAAGTGGTTGTAGTGGTCTCTGTCGATGTTGTAGAAGGTGATGTTTCTGTCTCTGTAGATGTTGTTACAGTAGTTGTTGGAGTGGAAGTGGTTGTAGTTGTCTCTGTAGATGTTGTTGTAGAAGGTGTTGTTTCTGTCTCTGTAGATGTTGTTACAGTAGTTGTTGGAGTGGAAGTGGTTGTAGGAGTCTCTGTAGATGTTGTTGAAGGTGTTGTTTCTGTCTCTGTAGATGTTGTTACAGTAGTTGTTGGAGTGGAAGTGGTTGTAGGAGTCTCTGTAGATGTTGTTGTAGAAGGTGTTGTTTCTGTCTCTGTAGATGTTGTTACAGTAGTTGTTGGAGTGGAAGTGGTTGTAGTTGTCTCTGTAGATGTTGTTGTAGAAGGTGTTGTTTCTGTCTCTGTAGATGTTGTTACAGTAGTTGTTGGAGTGGAAGTGGTTGTAGTTGTCTCTGTAGATGTTGTTGTAGAAGGTGTTGTTTCTGTCTCTGTAGATGTTGTTACAGTAGTTGTTGGAGTGGAAGTGGTTGTAGATGTCTCTGTAGATGTTGTTGTAGAAGGTGTTGTTTCTGTCTCTGTAGATGTTGTTACAGTAGTTGTTGGAGTGGAAGTGGTTGTAGGAGTCTCTGTAGATGTTGTTGTAGAAGGTGTTGTTTCTGTCTCTGTAGATGTTGTTACAGTAGTTGTTGGAGTGGAAGTGGTTGTAGTTGTCTCTGTAGATGTTGTTGTAGAAGGTGTTGTTTCTGTCTCTGTAGATGTTGTTACAGTAGTTGTTGGAGTGTAAGTGGTTGTAGTAGTCTCTGTAGATGTTGTTGTTATAGTAGCTGTTGTAGTAGGAGTAGTAGATGAAATGGTTGTAGAACAATTTATTTTTTCTTCAATGCAACAATTTACACGTATTTCATAATTATAACAAAGTGGTATCATGTGATCTGCATTTTCTTCATTTGAACACATCAGGCCATAGGATGCATTGCAATGCACGGTTTGCGTCAAATCTCTCAAGGACTTGTCTGGATAATCTACTGCCCTGCATTCAATGTCTTCTGGTGTCTGACAGGATATTTTATGTGAAGTCCACAAAGCATCAATGGATTCGGTTTCCAATCCTTGTGGTTCTCTGCTGGGTTTGTTGCTGTCAAACCAGTTTGACCAGTTACAACTGACAACAGAAACTGCTGTTACACCTGAGGAATTACAACTGAGCGGTGTTGTTACTGACACTGTAGGTGTTGCTGTTACAGTAGTTGTTGTAGTGGTGAAAGCAGTTGTAGGGGTCTCTGTTGATGTTGTAGGAGTTGTAGAAGGTGATGTTTCCGTCTCTGTAGATGTTGTTACAGTAGTTGTTGGAGTGGAAGTGGTTGTAGGAGTCTCTGTAGATGTTGTTGTAGAAGGTGTTGTTTCTGTCTCTGTAGATGTTGTTACAGTAGTTGTTGGAGTGGAAGTGGTTGTAGTTGTCTCTGTCGATGTTGTTGTAGAAGGTGTTGTTTCTGTCTCTGTAGATGTTGTTACAGTAGTTGTTGGAGTGGAAGTGGTTGTAGGAGTCTCTGTAGATGTTGTTGTAGAAGGTGTTGTTTCTGTCTCTGTAGATGTTGTTACAGTAGTTGTTGGAGTGGAAGTGGTTGTAGGAGTCTCTGTAGATGTTGTTGTAGAAGGTGTTGTTTCTGTCTCTGTAGATGTTGTTACAGTAGTTGTTGGAGTGGAAGTGGTTGTAGGAGTCTCTGTAGATGTTGTTGTAGAAGGTGTTGTTTCTGTCTCTGTAGATGTTGTTACAGTAGTTGTTGGAGTGGAAGTGGTTGTAGTTGTCTCTGTAGATGTTGTTGTAGAAGGTGTTGTTTCTGTCTCTGTAGATGTTGTTACAGTAGTTGTTGGAGTGGAAGTGGTTGTAGGAGTCTCTGTAGATGTTGTTGTAGAAGGTGTTGTTTCTGTCTCTGTAGATGTTGTTACAGTAGTTGTTGGAGTGGAAGTGGTTGTAGGAGTCTCTGTAGATGTTGTTGTAGAAGGTGTTGTTTCTGTCTCTGTAGATGTTGTTACAGTAGTTGTTGGAGTGGAAGTGGTTGTAGGAGTCTCTGTAGATGTTGTTGTAGAAGGTGTTGTTTCTGTCTCTGTAGATGTTGTTACAGTAGTTGTTGGAGTGTAAGTGGTTGTAGTAGTCTCTGTAGATGTTGTTGTTATAGTAGCTGTTGTAGTAGGAGTAGTAGATGAAATGGTTTTAGAACAATTTATTTTTTCTTCAATGCAACAATTTACACGTATTTCATAATTATAACAAAGTGGTATCATGTGATCTGCATTTTCTTCATTTGAACACATCAGGCCATAGGATGCATTGCAATGCACGGTTTGCGTCAAATCTCTCAAGGACTTGTCTGGATAATCTACTGCCCTGCATTCAATGTCTTCTGGTGTCTGACAGGATATTTTATGTGAAGTCCACAAAGCATCAATGGATTCGGTTTCCAATCCTTGTGGTTCTCTGCTGGGTTTGTTGCTGTCAAACCAGTTTGACCAGTTACAACTGACAACAGAAACTGCTGTTACACCTGAGGAATTACAACTGAGCGGTGTTGTTACTGACACTGTAGGTGTTGCTGTTACAGTAGTTGTTGTAGTGGTGAAAGCAGTTGTAGGGGTCTCTGTTGATGTTGTAGGAGTTGTAGAAGGTGATGTTTTCGTCTCTGTAGATGTTGTTACAGTAGTTGTTGGAGTGGAAGTGGTTGTAGGAGTCTCTGTAAATGTTGTTGTAGAAGGTGTTGTTTCTGTCTCTGTAGATGTTGTTACAGTAGTTGTTGGAGTGTAAGTGGTTGTAGTAGTCTCTGTAGATGTTGTTGTTATAGTAGCTGTTGTAGTAGGAGTAGTAGATGAAATGGTTTTAGAACAATTTATTTTTTCTTCAATGCAACAATTTACACGTATTTCAT
Source organism: Squalius cephalus (assembly GCF_949319135.1). Classification (NCBI taxonomy): domain Eukaryota; kingdom Metazoa; phylum Chordata; class Actinopteri; order Cypriniformes; family Leuciscidae; genus Squalius; species Squalius cephalus. Next base: position 22,574,335 of record NC_137144.1, read on the forward strand.
AATTATAACAAAGTGGTATCATGTGATCTGCATTTTCTTCATTTGAACACATCAGGCCATAGGATGCATTGCAATGCACGGTTTGCGTCAAATCTCTCAAGGACTTGTCTGGATAATCTACTGCCCTGCATTCAATGTCTTCTGGTGTCTGACAGGATATTTTATGTGAAGTCCACAAAGCATCAATGGATTCGGTTTCCAATCCTTGTGGTTCTCTGCTGGGTTTGTTGCTGTCAAACCAGTTTGACCAGTTACAACTGACAACAGAAACTGCTGTTACACCTGAGGAATTACAACTGAGCGGTGTTGTTACTGACACTGTAGGTGTTGCTGTTACAGTAGTTGTTGTAGTGGTGAAAGCAGTTGTAGGGGTCTCTGTTGATGTTGTAGGAGTTGTAGAAGGTGATGTTTTCGTCTCTGTAGATGTTGTTACAGTAGTTGTTGGAGTGGAAGTGGTTGTAGGAGTCTCTGTAGATGTTGTTGTAGAAGGTGTTGTTTCTGTCTCTGTAGATGTTGTTACAGTAGTTGTTGGAGTGGAAGTGGTTGTAGTTGTCTCTGTAGATGTTGTTACAGTAGTTGTTGGAGTGTAAGTGGTTGTAGTAGTCTCTGTAGATGTTGTTGTTATAGTAGCTGTTGTAGTAGGAGTAGTAGATGAAATGGTTGTAGAACAATTTATTTTTTCTTCAATGCAACAATTTACACGTATTTCATAATTATAACAAAGTGGTATCATGTGATCTGCATTTTCTTCATTTGAACACATCAGGCCATAGGATGCATTGCAATGCACGGTTTGCGTCAAATCTCTCAAGGACTTGTCTGGATAATCTACTGCCCTGCATTCAATGTCTTCTGGTGTCTGACAGGATATTTTATGTGAAGTCCACAAAGCATCAATGGATTCGGTTTCCAATCCTTGTGGTTCTCTGCTGGGTTTGTTGCTGTCAAACCAGTTTGACCAGTTACAACTGACAACAGAAACTGCTGTTACACCTGAGGAATTACAACTGAGCGGTGTTGTTACTGACACTGTAGGTGTTGCTGTTACAGTAGTTGTTGTAGTGGTGAAAGCAGTTGTAGGGGTCTCTGTTGATGTTGTAGGAGTTGTAGAAGGTGATGTTTCCGTCTCTGTAGATGTTGTTACAGTAGTTGTTGGAGTGGAAGTGGTTGTAGGAGTCTCTGTAGATGTTGTTGTAGAAGGTGTTGTTTCTGTCTCTGTAGATGTTGTTACAGTAGTTGTTGGAGTGGAAGTGGTTGTAGGAGTCTCTGTAGATGTTGTTGTAGAAGGTGTTGTTTCCGTCTCTGTAGATGTTGTTACAGTAGTTGTTGGAGTGGAAGTGGTTGTAGGAGTCTCTGTAGATGTTGTTGTAGAAGGTGTTGTTTCTGTCTCTGTAGATGTTGTTACAGTAGTTGTTGGAGTGGAAGTGGTTGTAGGAGTCTCTGTAGATGTTGTTGTAGAAGGTGTTGTTTCTGTCTCTGTAGATGTTGTTACAGTAGTTGTTGGAGTGGAAGTGGTTGTAGGAGTCTCTGTAGATGTTGTTGTAGAAGGTGTTGTTTCTGTCTCTGTAGATGTTGTTACAGTAGTTGTTGGAGTGGAAGTGGTTGTAGGAGTCTCTGTAGATGTTGTTGTTATAGTAGCTGTTGTAGTAGGAGTAGTAGATGAAATGGTTGTAGAACAATTTATTTTTTCTTCAATGCAACAATTTACACGTATTTCATAATTATAACAAAGTGGTATCATGTGATCTGCATTTTCTTCATTTGAACACATCAGGCCATAGGATGCATTGCAATGCACGGTTTGCGTCAATTCTCTCAAGGACTTGTTTGGATAATCTACTGCCCTGCATTCAATGTCTTCTGGTGTCTTACAGGATATTTTATGTGAAGTCCACAAAGCATCAATGGATTCGGTTTCCAATCCTTGTGGTTCTCTGCTGGGTTTGTTGCTGTCAAACCAGTCTGACCAGTTACAACTGACAACAGAAACTGCTGTTACACCTGAGGAGTTACAACTGAGCGGTGTTGTTACTGACACTGTAGGTGTTGCTGTTACAGTAGTTGTTGTAGTGGTGAAAGCAGTTGTAGGTGTCTCTGTTGATGTTGTAGGAGTTGTAGAAGGTGTTGTTTCTGTCTCTGTAGATGTTGTTACAGTAGTTGTTGGAATGGAAGTGGTTGTAGGAGTCTCTGTAGATGTTGTTGTAGAAGGTGTTGTTTCTGTCTCTGTAGATGTTGTTACAGTAGTTGTTGGAGTGAAAGTGGTTGTAGTAGTCTCTATACACATCTCTGGACAAAATGCAACACACTTCATGGTCGTCTCATTCAGATATGGCTTATCTGAAGGGCACTTAGGAAAACATCCTAGTTGAATAATAAAAGGAAAGCAGGAATAGACAAAAAAGACACTTGGTTATTGACAGGACATATGGGGATTAACAAAATGTTTCTTAGAGAGTTGCAACAACTATCTATAATGTATCTAATCTAATTTTAACAAATAATCTATAAAAATGATAATAAATGTTAATGAAATTAGTAAACATTAATTATTAAAGGCACAGTATGTAAGTTTTGCACCTAAAGGTTACTTATTCAAAACAAAGGCAAAGTTTGAAGACGCATGGATGAACGTAGAATCATGAGAGTTGTCATCTTCATGGAAAAGCATTACAGAAAGCAATAGACAATCCGACGGGACTCTTGAAATCATGTTCATGGATTAGCTAACATATTAAAGTTTTATTAACGTTACTGTGGTATAAAGCAGGGTGAGAGCCATGGGAGCAGAATGAGGACGCTGGAGTGATTGTTAAGAGACACCTTTGTTAAGAGACCTAATTGCGACACTCCGGTCTTGAGGTGCGTGGAGAGCAGCAGAGCTTTTATTGTGGGGTTACGCAGCACTGTTTTACTTGGTTAAAACAATTATAATAAATATATTAGAGTGTGTTGAAAGTTATGTCATAACGTTACTTTGTGCGTTAGCTTCATGACTGGTATGAGCTATAAGCTAGATCAATATTATATTAATAATAGCTGGATGACTTATGTTGCTAAATGGCATGCAATTAATTTTAAAATATATTGAATGATGGAGAAAATGCTGTATTATTTTTACTATAAATAAAGCTTCATCTGATTATGCTATATTAGCCACAAGATAGTGTTGTCTCTGAAGCATGGTACAAACATGCTACTTGCTGTAAATCAAGTAAACGAGATTCAAACAATAAGACTGTGTTGAGCTTTATAACAAGGATTATTTTTCTGTCGATAAATGTATTCAAACAGTTGCTCACCTGTCTAATAAAACACATAATATCAAAGCATCTTTTGTTTTTCCATGGTTTCTATGAATTAAAACCAGAAATTGAGGGTAACGCAGGTATGACGTCATTGACAGGCGACGCAATGACGTGCAAGGTGGCTGTGTCAAGCATTTTGAAACATTTTACCACCTAAATGGTGCTTGTGCTGGAGCTCGGCTGAGGGATCTGTGAAGCTCTCTTAGAACTGGTCCAAGTTTTCACTGACATAACCTCCTCAGAGTCAGAGGCCCTGTTTACACGCATGATGTGTTTTGATAGATTGGATCACAAGTGGACGACGGTTGTAAATGGGGTCTAAAACAATTTGAGCTTGTCCACTTTTGACCACTTCTAGAGGTAGTGGAAAACGCATTCAACTGGATTTGTGGGTAACACTTTAGAATACTGTTCCTTCATTAATGAATAATTACACAGGAACATATGAGTAACGAATTATTAACATTCTAGTAACTACTATTAACTAACAAGAAACTCTGATTAACAAATTAGTAAGTAATAGCGCTCAGATGAATGTAGTAGTTCACTATTAGCTAATCAATAACTACTATTTTTTTCATACCTCCCAGAGAACTACTATCTACAGGTTCATAATTAACATGAATAATGCATAATTTATAATAAAAGGTAATGGTAACCCACTAGTAATGACTCAAGTATTACTACATCATTTTAAAGGAACTACTAATTATTTGGATCAGTATCTAAAGTGAAAAACATGATAACTACCTAATATTGACTGAAGTCATTGTAAGCTTTTGAGATTTTTGTAAGATTTTGAATAGCAATTCCTTCCAATGGATTTGGTAACACTTTAGTCATTACTAGTGTGTTCCCATGATCTTCACTTTAGAATACTGATCCAAATAATTAGTAGTTCCCTTAGAAAGATGTAGTAACACTTGATTCATTACTATCCAAAACCTTACAAAAGCCTTAAAAGCTTGCAGTGACTTCAGTCAATATTAGGTTGTTATCATGTTATTCACTTTAGAATACTGATCCAAATTATTAGTAGTTCCTTTAGAATGATGTAGTAACACTTGATTCATTACTAATGGGCTAGCATTACCTTATATTAAACATTGTGCATTATAAATATTTATTAACCTGTATATAGTAGTTCTTATAGTCTTCAGTGAGGTATGAAAAATAGTAGTTATTGATTAGCTAATAGTGAACTACCACATCCGACTGAGCGCTATTACTTACTAATTTGTTAATCAGAGTTTCTTGTTAGTTAATAGTAGTTACTAGAGTGTTACTAATGCATTACTCATTTGTTCCTGTGTAGTTATTCATTAATGAAGGAACAGTATTCTAAAGTGTTACCGATTTGTGGAATAGACGCTCATGTGGCCAAATGTGTTCGAACAGCCAAAGACCGCCTACTCTTCACCAACTGACCTAATGCAGAAACATTATGGGAAGCGAGCTAGGCAGATGGGATTTAAACTGTCGTTTGGTTTGAAGATGAAAAACATACCAAGCACAATGTTTTCTCACCATTCCAGATTTCTAATACATACTCGCAGTGTTCAGCGTGGCCATGCAGCTGTCGGAGCAGAATCGGAAGCTCCTGCTCTCTATATACTTTTACGTTTTCTCCAGTCGCATTCATATGTAAATTGCGTGAGCTTATTTTGTCCATTAGATTGAAAGATCTGGAAAAAACCCATACATTTACCCGCCCGTAGACCCTCCCCTCGAAGAAATCAGGGCAAAAGGAATCAAAAGTGGATAAAAGGGACAGATTAAAACACCAGGTGTAAATGTGTGTGTCTCCCTCATCTACTTGTGATTCGATCGACCAAAAAGCATCTTAATAGTAGGTGTAAACAGGGCCTGAGTGTGATATCTGGAAGAGCTTGTCCAGTGCTTAATTAGTAAATTCCGATGTGCTGGAACAAGGATGCATGGTGGATCCGGCAATTCATTTGGATGGGAAAAGATAAAGGAACACATGTGCAATCTCTTTTGGGTTTTCCATCCAACTATTTTTGCAAAAAACTATCTTGAGTTTTGTGTTTGTTCAAATGCGTGTTAATGTGATGGAAACAGTTTTTTCGCATATTGATGATGTGATGTGACCATTTGTGCATGTACATTTTTGTGCATCTGGATCTGGATCCGGCGCATGTGCATGTGCATGTGCATGTAAAGTTTTGTGCATTTAAACATTTGTGCATGTAAACATTTGTGCATCTGGATCTGGATCTGGATCCAGCACAAATTATGCCCTGAGTTTGTCCCTTTTTTAAATGGCTAGTTCCATTTAGTTTCAGTGGCGCCTCCATTACATTTTTAATAGGGTGGCGAGAGGGGGACAGTAAACCCATAGGGTGGCACACTAAAATGTGATGCCCCGAAATGAAAACTCAGGATGCACATGGTCAAAAACCATAAATGAAAATATATATTTTTAATAATCAATGAATTAATCAAAATTATTTATATATCAACAGTTGTACATGCATTGAAGTTACACATACAGCAGTTTTTATGTCAACTGTTTAATAATGTGTCTGTGTTTGGTTTCTGTTTTTGTTTTGTTTTTTGATTACCTGTATTAAATCATCACTGATTTCTTTGTGTATTTAAGCCCTTCTGTTTCAGCCATGTTTGGTTAGTCAATGTTTAAATGTATTCATGCTGTTTGGCCGGGGGTGCTTGGAAGTTCTTTTTATCTCTCCATGTTCCTTGGATTGTTGCTATTTCCCCATATGGACTATTGTCTGTTCCCTGGTCTGGATTATCTGTGTTTTTTGTCTTTTGTTATTAAAGTTGTGCATGCACTTGGATTCTCTCTCTGCCTCGTCAATACACCACTGTTACAGAACGATAATCACACTAAATCATATTGTGATTTCAACTTTATTTTGATAAATGTGCAGCCCTTGATTATATTATTTAATCTTACATTTTATGATTTAACCTCCTACAGTTCACTCACAAACCCCAAGGAGTTTGGGAAACCATGGTGTATCATATAGACATGAACAATAAATGTTACTGATGCTATTGGCTGATAGAGGTCAGATAACGCAGCATAGTGCATCATCAAGACCATAAAAGGGCAGCACTGTTATAAAATCAATAACTGTCTGAAGGAAGATGCGAAGGCATCCATGAAGTATGGCAACATGGCGCAGCATCTCGTTCCCTTTCGAGATAACTATATACTGTATCACAGTAGTGATGATATAGGGATGTTTATACCCATTACTAGCCTGACGTCGTCATACTCAGATTCTAGTCAGAATATGAGTCTGATACTGCTCCATTGGGCTGTGATTATGGGGCGTGTGTCAAACGAACCAGGAAAGAAAATGCCTCTGCACTCAATTGGATAGCAATACAACCAATCAGAGCAACGTAGTGACATGACGTAAGTGACGTATGTTGTTCATTCATCTTTCCGATCGACAAATGCCTTGATCGCAGTTCTCTGTTCCTCTTTTAAAATTAATGCGCTGTCGATATCTTCTATAACAGATGTAACTACACATCTCAATTCTCCAGTGGCAGTCATCTTTGTTGTAAACGAATTCAACCCAAGCGCTCTTTGGTGACGTGGATGATTACGTTACTGTTGATCATCTGTCCATCATCGTTTAAAGCCCGCCCTGCCAATTTGATTGGTCCGAACAGCTCTGGTTTGAGCATAGTTGCTCCACAACGGATCAAGTCCAGACAGAACTTCCCAACCTCAAATGTTGTGGGCAGGACTAAGTTCGGCTGGAATCCAGGCTAACCCATTACACCATACATAGTAAATGTCTACACCAAGTGCCAAGAGATTAGCGCCTGGAGATGTAGGATAGCACCCAGCTCAAATCCCTTGCTAGAGCCCTAGGAGTAGAGCTAACTAGGAAGGCCACAGCTTCAGCTGCATCCGCCAACAACTTCCACTCTGGAAGAGAGCAGACTACTACTGCACTACATCAGCCGTCCCCAGGCCTTGCAAATTGTAAAGCTCTTTAAAAGCGACCCAACCGAGTGGAGCATGAACTTCACCGTCCAGTTTCAAAGAACTTGGAGAGGCTACAGAAGAGAGCGAGGGACGCGCTTTTTAGTGCTTAATCCATCTGCTCTATCAACTACCTGCTCTAACCCTCAGTCCTCCTTGGAGGAGAATAGCAAAAGTACTTCAGAAGATCCAGCCAGGAAAAACTTACAGCCTATTAGCTTGAAAGGTGACATACGTACGAGTGGGTAGCAGCAACTAACACCAGTAGCAACTTTCCCTGTCAGTTGCTGTTTCCCTGGGCGTCACCTTAATAAAAAGGAACCGAAAGACTTCTACCACCGTTCCTCCAGGGCAGCACATTGCCTGCTTTAAGCAGGTCCCCTATGTCATCCAGTCCAAAGAGACATGGAGTCAGTTGTGATAATAACATGCTCTTGGCCAGAGCTAGAGAAAGCCAGAGAAAGAGATATACCTGTTTCAAATTACTCCGAAGCTCCATCTGCAATCCCTAAAACCCAATTTTTTGTCTCAGCAGCTGCAAGACCCAAACCAAAAAGTTCTTTGCAAAAAGTTCTTTGCATTCAGAACAGGTTCAACCCAATACTGAGGTTTCATCGTATGACCAATTTTACATGCATTTTGTGTATTGTCGAGATACAAAATATTGAATTTTAATATATTTTCCCCATAGTGTTTTGTATTTTATTTTGATCTATTTAAAACTGAGGTATTGTGTTTTTTTTTTTTATATACATTCTCATGTATTTGTGCTCATCACTTGTTGCAGCCTTAGTTTCTTACTAATTGTGCAAGTAAATAAAATCCTCTGCTGTTGTACATTTATAAAATATGTTCTTAGATTTATCAAATCTAGTTTGTTTTGTAGTTCAACTGGTAGAGCAAAAGTAAATATAAAAATATAACCTTCAGGAGTAGGAATTTGATCAGAGCAATTTCCTGATGGGTTTCCGCAGGTTTTTATGCAAGGTGGTCCACAGGATTCATAGTGCCACTCACATTCATCATCAGAGTTGTAATAGTCACAGAATAAAGCTGCAAAAGCAAACATTTCAGTGAGCACTATGACAATGTTTTTAAAGATCATAGAAGATTATGCAGATCTGTAATATACCAACAGAAACTAAGTTCTATGACACTGTGCAATTAAAGTTTATAGATAAAAGTAACCAAAAGGGTAATTTATTTTTAGAAAATTTGCGACTTACGGCAAAAGTTTGGACTCCGCCATGTCACACAAATCTTTTTTTTACGGCATTCAGCAGCATAAGCTGCCACTGCAGTACAGAGACAATCACAGTCACCTCCAGTGTCACATGCACAGGTGTCCCTTTCACAGGCTTCATAGTATGGGCCAGAGGCCACCTAGGAACAGAAAGACAAAATATTTTACAGCTTCCATCATGCTCTTCATGACAGAAGAATAGAGAAAGATTTTGCTTCCTCTTCCTCAAGGGGTTATTCAATTAAATTCAATTAAAATTAAATTAATATTTAAAATTAATATACACTATTAAGAAAACTATTTTAACTAGCACCACAAAATGGAATTGTAAAAAAAAAAGATTGATTTTAAAAAAGTTTCCCAAACACTCCTGCTGTCTGTCATTGGTCAAATCATTTATTTCAACATTGAAAAAATAATAAACCTTTAACAAATCACCTTTGTCCTAAAAATTGTTTATACTGATACTTACAGATGCATGACATTTTGCAAAGGTATTGCTTTTAATGATGTTGCAGTGTTTTTCAGCCCAGGCTTTCCGATGTGGATTTTTTTCACAAAGGTTCACTGCGTTTGTCACATCTGGTAAGTTGGGATTCACCTTCCAGCTATTCCCAAATGCCTCTGGATCCGTCACCTCTTCTCCATTGTGCTTACCAAAGTCATTGTTCGCATTACCATCAAAGTTTCCACACAGTCCACACACCTTGCCCTGTCATAGAGATCATGTGGGTTTTTAGGTGAAAAGTTGTAAGTGGTTGTGTGTGTTTGTGTCTGAATGGCTGTACCTTTAAGGAATGCATACCTTAAATTTAGGATGGAGTTGAAGCATTACACTTGTTTTATTGTCCCAGATTAAGTTCAAAAGACCTTCGACCTCTGTGACAATATATGTCCCCACATAATGGATCTTGGATACCCCACATGGATATTGGAAATCAGTGCCATTTTCAAAAACTCCATCCTCTGATAAACGTATCTCGTTTCCCTGCAGGATTTAAATAGTGAGTAGCAAAACATTCTCCATGAAACTGATATAGGTAATTGGATATCTTTCTATTATGATATTATCACAAAGGACAAAAATATATTTACAGATTTTGCATTTATAATTTTTACAAATATCTATCCTCATTATATAAATTATACACGTTTGTGATTTTGTTGTTTATTGCACATTTTTACACATTTTCTAATACTACATTCATGCTCAGTTTGAGCTATGAAATAAACTCACCCCAAATGAGAGACTGATTGACTTGCAGATGGTGTTATCGGTCCCACAGAGTTTGTTCTCTGTGACAAGGCGGAATGAGAGAGTCTGGTTCATATTGCAATCATCCTAGAGGGGTTACACACAGTAACTGGTCAGGCAGTGAAGAAGTAGACATGAAAGGGTGAATTCACTAAACAGTTGTGTAACACTTTATTTTAATGCTCTCTTTTGAACATTCTTTTGACTATAAGTAACTTTGCAACTAGGCCTACATGTCAACTAACTCTCAGAGTATTACACCGAGTATTTATCTGTCCACCCCAGACGTGACGAGGCTACAAGATGTGACAAAATCAATCAAAAACCACAGCCAATCAGAACAGTGTGTGGGCGGGGTCTCGCGACAAGTGCACGGCACCAGAGGTTAATCTTGATGGCACTCGCAAGGAACTGGATAGGAACAATCAATTATAAGTGTTTAATCATTTATAAGTGATATATAATTGTTACGGATAATGCATCATTAATCAGCAGGTTTTCTTTTACAGGTAAAACGGGCCAAAAAAGAGATTTAACTCACACTGAAAAATAAAAAATTATTAAATGCTCATAAGAAGGCTGCAATACTAATACAATACTAGAAATTGCAAAATGAAGGCATGACCACTGGACAGCAAAACGTTTGTTGGTTCAGCAGGGTCATACAAGAAAAGGACAAGAAGAAAAGACACATGCTAACTGCAAAAAAAAAAAAAAAGAAAAAAAAGAAAGGAATTAAGTGTGAAACCATCAGGAACCCTTTAGTCTCCAGTGCCACCATTTTCCAGAATGGCAACCAACCCTGGAGTCTCCAGAAGTACCAATAAGCGTTTTGCTGTCCATTGGTCTCTCCTAATTTAACAATTTATAGTATTGCATCCTTCTCATGTGCATTTAATTGCTTCTTTACTTTTCAGTACGTGTTAAATCTCTTTTTTGGGCAATTTTACCTGTAAAAAAAAAAAAAATCAGCTTAATAATTATATACACACCTGAATACAAGGCGTTTTTCACTTCCAGCTTTCCTTAATTATATATCACTTATAAATGTGATCGGGAGCACATTTTTTTCTAATAGGCTAATTCAACAGCCTGGTGTCAATTATTCCTTACATATATTCATATTTTATTTTGTTATGTAATGAAATAAAGGCTGTACTCTAAAATAAGTACAGATACTTGAAAATTTACTTAATTAGACTACAGTAACAAAGTAAAAATACTTAGTTACTATCAACCACTGAGTGACACAGACAAGGAAAATCATACATGGGCTAAGATGTGTTCACGGTCTCCATGGAAGTAATATCTCCTGCCATCAAAAGTCTTGAAATGACCTTCACCGTAGACGGTACAGGTGCCGTAGCATTCCTTTTCTGTACAAATCCACATTCCGTCTATGCATGTGCTAAAATATGAATTTTTATTAAACAATTATCATCATTGTTAACAACACACTATAACAACATGGATTATCTATATGATGATTGGGTGTCTGGCTCACCAGGTGTTACAGTCCTGCTGAACTTGCTCTCCAGGTGTATAGACGAGTCCATCGTGGGTACATGTACATTTTTCCCTCTCCACACACCCACCTTTGCCATCAGCCAGAAGGCCGTCTGGACACATACACCCTGATACACACCCTGTGCTCACCTATAGCCAATCCAAAACAAATAATTATGTCCCAAGCAATATATATATATGTGTGTATGTATACAACAATTCACCATGACGTCACAACAGTAATAGACGTTCTTCCGGGTGGCAAAAGCCGAAGCGTTCCTATGGCAACGCTAGTAAATTGCTTGGAAGGGAGACCCACCGTCGGCAGTAAAAATGTAATAAAAATAAAAAATAGAATTAAATATAATGCGTTTTTTATCATGATAACAACTGTATTTAATGATATAAGTAAAACATATAATAAATATGTAATATAGTAGGCCTACACATAATTAGCAAAATACTCTCTATAGCTCTATTTTCTAGCCAAAATATCGTGCTATATATCATGGTCATTAAATGGCTTTCCTGAGGTAAATGTTAGGTGACATAATTGTTCTCCAGCTGGTATATTGACCTTTTTGCGTGGTTGAAAAACACTGATTGGTCGATATTATGTATGAGGAACATTTCGGTAAGTTGCGTGAGAAAATGGATGTGTGGCGTGAGAGCGTGTGAAAAGTGACAATTGCGTGAGTCTCACGGTCAATGCGTGTGAGAGTGGGCAGCCCTCTTTTAATTCAGACAATGACTGGCAATGATTCTGATCTTCAAAAGAGACAGTTTTCAAGTATTAGTTCTCGAATTTCCCCAGCTGAAGATAAATGCTCTGTTATGATTTTGTAGATGCACCTTTTTGAGAATACATGAAGCAGAGTTAAAGAGCAAGCAGGGTTGGCAGCAGAAAGGTAAACGTTGGATGAATCATATAATTTAGGGGATCATTAAGATTTCCTAATTTTAGCACTACTTTTGACGACACAACACAGCGTCCACTCGCTATAACCTACTCACCCACAGGAAATCGATAAAACCCTACACCTTTTGCTGTATATCTGGCAGCGCAACCCCAAACACAACACGTTTTCATCATCGTTTCAACTTTGATCAACAACGTTTTTAACTAGGTAACTGTTACAGTAGCCGGCTGGATCTCTTCAGTTAGTCAGCTGAAGCCGCTCGAGTTCTGCCACCCGGAAGTATCTTGGTGCCTATTGTTTACAAACATTCTGAAATGCCGTATATATTATTCTTTTCATCCTGTTATTCATGTATCCTCATCCATCCATCCATCCATTCTAACTCACACAATTGTTTGGGTCTTGTTTCTCACATGTCCTCTGACACTCTGTCCCTCTTGTTCCTGGATTTGAGCAGTTGAAGAAGACCATTGGATCTCGACAGTCTAAATCAGAATAGCACATGAATGAGGAGCAGAAAACTTGCACACATCATGCCAATGTTGCTGTAATCTGAGTAATTATATTGCTGAAGAGGTATTTTCTGCTCACCTTCTTGACTGGAGCAGTTCAATTTGCCATGGTTACATTTGCTGTAACATGACAAAAAAGGAAACATCAAGAGTAACTACAGGGTTTTTATCAATAATGAATGAGTCAATAATAAGGTATGTTTAACTACTATTTTTACCATTTAACACCATTATTGTAGAATATTCCTGATGCGTCTATGACTATGTCACCATTGTAACAAGGACACTGGTCAGCAGGTACACAGCTGCCTTTGTCATTGAGGTATGTTCCCTCAGGACACACACAGCCGTCTACAGGTGTGAAGGACCCTTGGCAGGTGTTATCATGTACACTGAGAGATCGGCAGGTGCTTCCACAGCTGGTCACTCCATAAGAGTACTTCATGTTGCCTGGACACTTAGTCACTGTACAGATAGATTACACACTTTTGTTATGATTCATTGTTTCATTTCATGCAAAATCAACACAATGTGATTCAGATGCACGTTAATAATATAATACTCGCATTCACATTTACATTTCATGCCAAACATATAAACAAACAAATAAATGAAGTTCTCACCACAGGGTTCTGAATCCATCCAGCCCTGGAGAATGACTCCTTTGGCAGCACATGCGTGGGCATAAGTGGACATGGCTGCACACATACACTTCCTAATATCTGAACATTTACATGTGTCATAGACGCACCACTGCAAAGGATGAAAACCAAATTACATTAATAATGGGGGCTCTTTAAATTTATGTACCATATCATTTAAATGAAAAGAGTCTGTTTAGTGCAAAACACTCACTCTGTAGTAAATCTCAGGACATATTTCCGAATGACATGGGGAAAAGACTCCGGTTTGGTTTGTGAGACGGGAACACCAGTCTTTAGCTATTGTCTCTGAATGAAATGGATAAAAACATTCAGCACAGCTTAATTTTAACCCTATCCTATCCTTGTCCTCTAGTATCCCAAATAACATGGATCAAAAATAGCAGGAAGGGGAAAACAAAGCCTCTATTTATATTATGAACTATTTTTTAATATTCTCTCAAAATCCTTTTATCAGTACATGTTGTATTAATGTTTATAAAACTGAGTACCTGTCTGAGAAATCACGCTACAGGGATTTTCTGGGAAAAATGTGTTTTTGACATCTGTACAACTGTACAAGTTTTTCGTCCATAAGTTGACAAATGTTGTTGGTGTGCCCTCTGTAATGCCTGATTCCGTTTTAAAGTCGTCTTCTTGGATGTCGTTATAGTTTCCACATAGACCTGAAGAGCAAGGTGTAGAATTAAAAGAAGTTAGAGACAGTCATAACATACTCTTTTATTAATTTTGTCTATATGATTCATACTTTGTATAACAAGTCTTTGTTTTGTCTTTGAGTTATTACTCACATTAGAGGGGTCATTACAATCAAAATTACAAAATGATTTGTGTCTTATTTACTTACCACTCATTTTCCCTTTCTTTTCAGTGCTGGCTACAATATACAACTGCATGACTGGAGCCAACTGGATCTCTAGACGAAGACTCTTCATATCAGCAATAATGAAGGAGGAAGAGGGCTGGAAGATGCTCACAGAACCTGCATGGGACAATAAAATGAGTGGGTGAGAAATAAAACAAGGCATCAGTATCAGGGCATTGACCAGGAACTTGGCCATTTTAAAGGCTGTCTCAACCGCAAAATCCTTCCTGTGTACTGAAACGTTGGCTCCCTAAAAAAATCCCACAATGCACCGCAAAAACCAGGGAACATCGATGCACACTATGTTCCCTTAACGTATATTCTGTTACATTTTCTGAAGCGCGAAACATAAATTGCACGAGCCAAATGCACAATACACATCATGACACGCGATAGAAGTTTTGAAAAAAACAAACCACTATTAAGGCCCTGTTTACACCTGGTATTAAGATGCTTTTTGGTCGATCGGATCACAAATGGACAACACTAAACACAGGTATAAATGGGGTCTAAAACATTTTGAGCTTGTCCACTTCCAACCACTTCCAGAGCCAGTACGGGAATTTGTGTACACATTATTCACAAGCTTGGAAAGGAGCTGATTGAGAGGAACCCCTCAATGAAGCCTGAAAAGGAAATGTAAATTAAGTAAAACTTTATATTTTAAAGATTCACATACATACAGCGGGTGAAATAAGTAATGAACACGCCACCATTTTTCTCAGTAAATATATTTCCAAAGGTGCTATTGACATGAAATTTTCACCAGCTGTTGATAACAACCCAAGGAATCCATACATATAAAGAAACCTAAACAAAAAAGCTCAGAAATTAAGTTATGTGTAATATTGTGAAATGACACAGGGAAAAAGTATTGAACACATGAAGAAAGGGAGGTGCAAAAAGGCATGGCAAACCAAGACAACAGCTTAAAACTATTAGTAATTAAAAAGCAATCCAGCCCTTTGTCCGTGCAAATTAATAACAGCTGGTTCAGTCCCAACGGATGGCCTACAAAAAGGTCTCATTGCCAAGGTGTCACACAAGACACATCTCATGATGGGTAAAAGCGAAGAGCTGTCTCAAGACCTTCGCAACCTAATTGTTGCAAAACATAATGATGGCATTGGTTATAGGCGCCATTCTAAGCTTCTGAATGTCCCAGTGAGCGCTGTTGGGGCCATAATACGGAAGTGGAAAGACAATCATTTCACCATAAATTTGCCTCGACCAGGTGCTCCTCGCAAGATTTCTGACAGAGGAGTGAAAAGAATAATCAGAAGAGTTGTCCAAGAGCCAACACCAAGGTGTAATGGCGTTTTTAGGGTAATGTACAATGCCATTTCTCCTCCAAACATGGTGTGTATTATGTCATCCAAACAGTTCAATTTTGCTCTCATGTGACCACACTAAATTCTCCCAGTATTTCCCAGGCTTTTCCAAATGTTGTGCAGCAAACTTTAAACGAGCTTCAACATGCTTTTTTTCTTCAGTAATGGAGTCTTGCGTGGTGAGCGTGCATACAGGCCATGGAGGTGGAGTGCATTACTTACTGTTTTCTTTGAGACAACAGTACCTGCTATCTGCAGGTCTTTTTGAAGCTCTCCACAAGTGGTCCTTGGCTCTTGGACAACTCTTCTGATTATTCTTTTCACTCCTCTATCAGAAATCTTGCGAGGAGCACCTGGTCGAGGCAAATTTATGGTGAAATGATTGTCTTTCCACTTCCGTATTATGGCCCCAACAGCGCTCACTGGGACATTCAGAAGCTTAGAATGGCGCCTATAACCAATGCCATCATTATGTGTTGGAACAATTAGGTTGCGAAGGTCTTGAGACAGCTCTTCGCTTTTACCCATCATGAGATGTGTCTTGTGTGACACCTTGGCAATGAGACCTTTTTGTAGGCCATCCGTTGGGACTGAACCAGCTGTTATTAATTTGCACGGACAAGGGGCTGGATTGCTTTTTAATTACTAATAGTTTAAAGCTGTTTCTTGGCTTTCCATGCCTTTTTGCACCTCCCTTTCTTCATGTGTTCAATACTTTTTCCCTGTGTCATTTCACATTATTACACATAACTTAATTTCTGAAGTTTTCTGAACTTATTTGTTTTGGTTTCTTTGTATGTACGGATTCCTTGGGTTGTTATCAACATCTGGTGAAAATTTCATGTCAATAGCACCTTTGGAAATATATTTACTGAGAAAAATGGTGACGTGTTCAATACTTATTTCACCCGCTGTACATGGAGACACCAAAATAAAATAAATAGTAAAATAAAATCAATAAGAAAATAAATGAAGATAAAAAAGAAATAAAAAATAATAAATTACTAAACTACATAAGGAGGGATGATAATTTTGAGTATTAATAAATTCTGTAAGACAGTTATACAGTGAAGTGATATATATGATCCAGCTTACAGGACAGTCATTCTTACAGTTCTGTTGGTTGTACAGAGATCTGATGTGTGAGACATACCATTTGTTGTACACTAACATAAGATGAGCATTCTGTGTTTGCTGGGGATAACCCACCTTTAAGGACAGGAAGCAGATATGGACGTTCATTCAGTGTAACGGATCCACTGGAGGAAAAACTAAACTGTTTTGAAAGTAAAACAGCAACAAAAATATTTTATTTCTATTGTTTTACTGTGAATATAATGAATAAAATAAATAAAAAATCCAGATCACTAATATAAAATGTACAAAAAATAAGCACACAAGATTGCATGTTAGTATGAAGTTAAATAGAAATAGTTCACAAAAAAATATAATTCTGTTATCATATCATCCTTGTGTCGTCCTTGTGCCAAACCAATATGATTGACTGAGTGATTTCCTCGGGGCACAAAAGGGAACTTTTTCAAGAATTGTCCAAGATTTTCAAGCTTTAAAATGGGATGCAAAATAACCATAAAAGTATCTTTTTTCTTTTCTTTTTTTTTTTTTTTCAAAGAATAAATCATGTAGACATCAATACTAGCAAAAATACAGCATGTGGGTAATCTAAATTACTTTTATGATACTTCCATGGTGCTTCTGCATGCTTTTTGAAGTTTGAAAGCTCCAGCTCCATTCTTTGTCACTGTATTAAAAAAGCAACCTATACATTCTTCAGAAACGTGTAATGGTTTGAAACAATGTGAGAGTGAGTAAATGAAGACAGGATTTTTCTTTTTGAGTGAAAAATTCCTTTAAATTGTTTAGTTGCCACCTTAAATTTTTAAGTAAAAAGTTAAAGTACAATTAACTTGGATGTCATTTCAACTTATATTACATTAAACTGACTTAAAAAAATGAATAAATGACTCTAGTATAACATAAAAAAGTTGAAAATTACTTATTTTGATGAGTTAAAGCAAAGAAAAAGCATATGTTGTCATATTGATATAATTTCTTTCAGCATGAGGTTCTGAGTCAAAAGTTCAATTATACAAATGCTTGTGTCCTCTAGCAGTGATTGCTTGTTTTCTCTAGCAAATAGTTAGTTCAAAACCCTCTTAAATTAGCATCATTTCTGTTAAATCAGAAAAACAATGAATATTTTTGTAACTGCAGTTGTGTAAACAAGGTGGTTTTAACTGAAAAGTTAAAATACATTTTTTCTGATGTCAGAGTTGTGCTGTCATTTAGAGTTTATAGAAATGGAATGTATTCATTAACAAGGGCTTTTTTTTACTTTTTTCATGAATTGTCTTGTTTTTCGTGATTGTTTTACATTTAAATTTAGCTGAAAACCAGTATAGCATAATATGACATGTCTGACTATCATTTTGAGATTAAAAGATTATTTAATTATTTATGAGGTCATATAGGAATTAATAAATATATGAATATTAAACAGAGCTTACAGTAGTCCCCGAGATGAGAAGGGTCACTGAATTTAGGCATGTGTCTGTTTGGCCCGCAACACACACTGCCAGATTTCCCATGACAGCAATATCACTGTCATTAGAGTGCTGAAACCAAACAAACAGAACAATAAAATTCATAATTTAAATAATTGATCTTTTCAGCAAGTCTCTTTTAGTCCAGGTTTTGCATTTGCTTTATTGAGAGTCGCAGACCTTAGTGAGGATGTAGTCACAGTTGCCATTAAAAGTAAATTTTTTTCCATCATAAGTGGTGATGTGAGACCCTCCCACAACAGAGCAGATTCCGGGACATTCCAGATCCATGCAGTTCCAATATCCAGCAGCACACACACTGAGACAGTATGGAAGCAGTGTTAGCATATGTGTATTCTGTCCAATGTTAGGTCTGACTGGTTCATGTGGTCTATTACAAACGACTCACCATGTTTTACAAGCTTGTGTGTATGACTTTCCTGATGAGTATATGTTGCCATTGTGCTCACATGGACACTCGTTTACATGAACACATCCATTATTACCAATGTCATCCTCAACGGTGCCTTCACAAAGAGTAGGCAAAATTTATTGAGAACATAATAAACCAAACAGTTCTGATACTTAAGCTGCTTGCATCAAATGTAATACTTTAAGCATGATAAGGTTATTCTTGCAAGGAGAAGCTTCATTTGAAAATAGACCCATCAAGTGGTAATGCTTAGGTGCAAAAAAACACCTCCTAGCATTTTATAAATAATTTCTCATAAGAAAATGATCATTTTTAATATAAAAAATGCAGCCTTGGCGAGTATAAGACTATAAACCTTGTCTCCTATTATAAATTGTTACCTTCAGGGCAGAAACAGCCGTCCACACAGTGTTCTTTACACATTAGACCTGCGTTTGGATCTTTGCAGGTGTTCTTGCACGGACTTCCACACTCCATGTATTGCATGTTTAGAGGACATGACTTTGCTGCTCCACAGAATAAGACAGTTGATATATCAAATACACCATACAGTATCAGGACTGTATGCTGGACACATAAATTTAGTCAAATGTACACTGTTAGACTTTTCTGTAATTTCTACAGTTATTTACTTTAAATCCCCCAGTATTATACTGCTATTTCTCTTTACAGTAAATAACTGTGATTCCCATTGCATCATGGGAATTTTCTGTGACGTCTAACACCACATACAGAGACTTACTGTATTTTTTCAATTTGCTGTATACTACTGTATTTGACGTAACTGCCTCTCTGGCTGGCACCATTCCACCGTGCTTTTTATTTCCCAATTTTTGCCTTACACCGCGTGTCTACAACGCTTTAATAGCCAGAGGCTGTCTATATTGGACACATTGAAGCGACCGGACCTTTAAATGCAAACCTGTTTGTCCCTTGTCAGAAATAGCGCGAGCGCTTGGACTCGTATCGGACTACGTCAGAAATATAACGGCCGCGGCGCATCTGTCTGGGATTTGTCGTGTCGCGTCAGAGCATACAGTGTAGGTAATGGGGTCTGTGTTTTGTTGGATCGCGACGTTCGTGTCTGGCCCGGGGAAGAGACGGAATTCACTTCACCGAGAGAGAGATCAGCAAGCAAGGTAAAAAAAAAAAAAAAAAAAACCTTCTGTGTGTGTTGACAGGATTGTGCCCAGTTTAACATGTTAACGTTAGCCTAACGTTACTCGTCGTCAACATGGCGGTAACGAACTTTACCATGGTAAACTGAGCTAACGTTTCATTTTACACACTTTGTTAGATTGAATTGTCGAGTTAAAATATGCCAACGAGCAACGCGTTTACATAAACAATAAATGTGAATAAACTAATGTGAAATGCTGTTTATAGCCTAATGTTGGCCTACTGATGAGAACCTTTATAGTTTTAGCATTATTTTTCAAACTATACCATATTATAGTTTTTTTTTAATGGAATTTCATATTTAGCCTACTTCCATTTTTGTGTTTAAAGGCAACTGCAACAAAGCGCCAATTCGCGCCAGTGACTTCTAGCAAGATTCCAGAGGTAAGCCAGCCCATTTGTGATATATTTTGAGATAAGTTTGCTGAAATGATTAGCATACGCTATGTGAAAATTGCTTTGAGCCACTGGTGCAGACTAGGTATCTTACAATATCTTATAAAATCTCTATAAACTTTATATCAAATAAGTGACCTTTGCATTATGTCTAACTTTATTACACAGCAAATGAACCAATCAGAAGATGGACCATTGTCTTTGTTCAGTCTCACCAGATAAATGTATCCAGGTAAACACTGCAGTAAAACTCTCACTAATTCATTCATACCAAATCTAGCATTCTAAACAACTTAAGTTTATATTTTTGCATTATTTTGATATTTTATTAGCCAGAAGACTCTACCATTGCAGTCCCACCTGACTAGGAAGGTCCTAATATCAGCGCACAGGTGGGTTAACTACTGTAGGAAGGAGAACGATCATCACACAGTGATTTCTTGCATGTATCTTACTGTGTATTTGTCTCAAACAGGTACTCCTTCACTGCAGACAAGCTAAAATGGGCTAAAATCATCGATTTCAGTCGTTTTTTCTATGGATCTCAGCATTTTTGGACAGAATTTAGGATTTGTAAGTATTAAAATTTAATCTGGCATAATTTAATTTAGTTCTTTTGTATGCTATTTATTGACAAAAGCTGTTTACAAATATATATTCTTAAGTTTTTGTGAAAATAATAATAAAAATTAACAAAAAAGGAGGTTAAAAATAATGTGACACTAATATTCTCTCTCTCTCTCTCTCTCTCTCTCTCTCTCTCTCTCTCTCTCTCTCTCTCTCTCATATAGTTTTGGAACCGGGATCTCCTCTGAAGGACTGAGTACATTTGTGTTTGTGGGCACGCATGCAGACCAGGGAACATTCTGATGTTGTCAATCAAGTTCTGAACAGGAACCAATCTTTGGAGAAGTTAATTTATTCACAAAGGTGGACAAAAACTTTGTTTTGGCTTTTTAAAGATTATTTTGATGATGATTTTTACTCCTATGCTGTAGAAAAGATGGAGTAGACAGTCAGACATTGATAATAATAATAAATGTTTCTTGAGCATCAAAGAGACTTCTTTCAAAAACATTAAGACACTTAAATACTTCTTTTGGCCACCAGTGTACATGAATCCAACACATTTTTGGAAATAAGTGAAATTATTTTTAAGGTGGGGTTATGTGTCTTGTATTGTGAAAAGAACTGTGTTTTGTCCTGTTTTGGACATTTCCTTTTTGAATGCTTAAAAATTTATTTATATTCTGCAGTTTTATGAATGTAATGGTTGATATTTCATTATAATACTTGTATAAGCTAAACAACCAATGACTCTACATTCATTTAGTCAAATGCTAATGTTTTGTTTATGGTTTTATGTATGTTTTCAAAAATGTTTGCAGTGAAGGACACCACATAATGTGTTAATTTAACACGTTTACACATCTTTGTGCTAACCTCTCTGACATATTTACTTTGTTAAAATCATTAACACAATGAATGAGTTAAAATTAACACAAAAAAAATGTTGTCTCTAAACTCACCCATTAATGTGTAAAAATTTCACACATCATTTCCAGCATTGGCATGTTTATTTTGTGATATATACGAAATGTTTTAAATAAAAAAATGGTATTTTGTGATAACTTTGTCTAATTGGTTTGTATGAAAGTAGTACTTATGTAGGATAAAAATAAAATTAATCATATATCAAAATTATCAAATCTAATTTATATTTAGTACAAATAAAAATAATTACAGTAGTGTACTGATTAGCTTCGTTTTTACAGTAATGCACTGTACTGATTAGCTTAGTTTTTACAGTAATGCACTGTACTGATTAGCTTAGTTTTTACAGTAATGCACTGTATTTACACAAAACTGAAATACGGTTTGGTACTGTAACTCTTAATTACAGTAACTTACTGGCAACAGTGTTGCCAGTAAGTTACTGTAAAAAACCCTTGAAAAGTCTAACAGTGTATTCAAACTAGTAGTGTATGTATACTGGGTTTTATATCACAGCATATAACTATTATTTATTT
Source organism: Squalius cephalus (assembly GCF_949319135.1). Classification (NCBI taxonomy): domain Eukaryota; kingdom Metazoa; phylum Chordata; class Actinopteri; order Cypriniformes; family Leuciscidae; genus Squalius; species Squalius cephalus. Next base: position 22,596,527 of record NC_137144.1, read on the forward strand.
ATTTTTAATCATACCCATAAATTCTGAAAATTCTAATATCCAGTTAAATCCCGAGCTGTAAATGGAGTGTTGGTAATGGCATTTTATTCCCACTGATTTTTTAAATTTTCTATTCATCTTCCAGAAATGCTACTCACGGCAGAGCTGCTCTGTCCTCCATGTTCCTGGTTTTCCTCCAGCATGTGTGCACTGTCGTGAAATCTCCGTGAGTGTGTTGCAGAGACAGTCGTGATTGCCGTAACATCGACACAGGTCGTTCACACAGGCTTCTTCAAATGAACCCATGTCCATCACATTGTAACAGTCGCTAAACCCTGGACTGCTGAGATACTCAAGGCAAACGCTTGTCTGGGAGATTTAAAAAAAAAAAATCATAGAAATCCACTGGTGATGTTTAGCATTTTTAAAGGTTCTTCAACTAAGCAAAATAGAACCAACAAATTTGAACAAATACTGAAATATTATAAAATTTAAAATAAGCAACAGAATATGAAAAAGAAATGTTTCTATTTTATTTCAAGAAATGTAAGAACAGCCCAAAAATCTGTTACTAATTTGTCATAATACCTGATTTTCGCACTGATCATTAGGAAGAATGACGTCGCCACAGGATTCAAGTGAAGGCACCTTCAATTTGGCCATATAATCTATACATGTTTCAAATTGTATCAAAAAAAAGATTTCATCAAAATGTGATATCAATAAAATATGAATTACTGAACTGCAGGTGATTTTATCATAATGAGGTTTTACCATTGTCAGCTGAATCATCAGCCTGGTTGCCATTGAAGTTTCCACAGAGTCCACAGGTCTGACCTTTGTACTTCTCAGAAAGTTCGATCTGGAATATTATATAAAAATATAAGATTTTTAGAGGACTGAGATCTGGCCTTTGGGTTACAAATATTATACAGTAATTGCATATTTGAACAGAGAAATAGCATACCAATAAAGATTGGTCCTTCTCCCAAAAGACAGTCACTCCATGTTTGTTATAGATCTTAACAACTGATGTGCTCAGCTCAACAGTAATTCCATTCTTATAGGTTGAATTATACAACCTGATAGAGCAAGTTGCAAAAAAGAAAACATCCAATAAAAGAAAGATGTGTTTAGGGAAAATCATGGACATTTGGATGCAGTCTTAAGTTAATAAAAATAAACTCACACTTGATCGTCCATGATGATGTCGTTGTTGGTGAGTTTAATGACTGCCTCCAGTAGATCTATTGTGATTTTGCTAAAAACGATTGAGCCATTCACAGTCTCTCTTTGCATTTGGATGTTAAAATCAGGTGGTGTGCTGTGACACATCACCGCCAGAACGTAGTTGCACGTGTCTGGCACTTGAAAGAAATGACCATCAAATGTCTTGAAGTGAAAATTTCCCCATGTACTGCAGATCATGGATTGATGATAAGGTTTTGGATTTGGTTCTGCTAAACCCAACAGAGAGAATATATATCAATAATATATCTGTACTAGCACTGAAAAGGCAGTTTCATTTATTCAAAAAACACTATGAAAGACTTCATACCTCTAGTTACCATCAGAGTTTTTATGTTAGGAGGGAACACTAAAAAATAAGACAAGAGGAAGAGTTTGTTTTTAAGATTTCTGTTGTTATTACTATCAATATTTAAGTAGTGAGGGTATTTATTGTACAAGACAATGTGTAGGTTCATTCAGACATTTATTTGAAAAAATATTCAGAGATTTATCAAGATATATTATTATTATTAATTATTATAATTCTATTTTTTATTATTATTTAATAATTGTATCATTTGAATTCTTTGTAAATCAATTCAATTAATACTGGAGCTAAATGTTTTCATGATATGTAAAATAACAGGGCTGTAAATCTATTTAAAACATTTAACTTGATAATTTAATAATTTTCCATGATTCATTGTGATTAATCATGTTAGGTGCAATTAATAAATTTAAACTTATCATAAATGCTGTTTATTTACAAACAAAATCAAATTAATGTGGAATCAACATATACAGTAATATATGTGTTTTAAAAAATATTTGTGTAATGGTATCTTTTTAACTTCTATTATTATTCTGATTATTCTAATAAATACACACTCCCCCTACATTAATCCAAGAAATGAATGTGCTAATACAATTCATAAAAAATGCATTAAATTGACTCCCTCATTAAATACCTATAATACATAACACACATGAAAATTAAGTATTTACCCGCTGCTGTTGTCATGAATTCCACTACAGGGCCATCCATACCTTCCATATAATTTCCTATATTAACATAAAAAACAGAGATACATATATTTACTATAATATTGTGCATTGTGAAATGAGAACAAAACTGATTTAAATGTTTAGTCTTCTTACCTGCTTGTACAGACTGCAGCCCCGCCAGTAGAACGACCCATCTCAGCATCCACATCTGGGACATCCTCACAGTCCCTGTGGAGACAAGATCCATCCTCAAGAGCTAATGTGAGCTGTCTGTCAGCACTTGCTCTTTTATAGTGAATTTTAGATTCCGTTGGAAGAATGTAATTTGTGATCAGAAGGTGGAACCCGGCTAATGCATTTCGACAGGATCCTATCTTTTAATCAAACGAATGTGTAATATCAAATAGCTGTATTTGAGAACGGTTATGCAAACCTTGGTGAGAGACACTTTCTCATGAACAAAACTGCATTTATCTGTGTTATCATCTCAAACTAAACAAGGATGTGAGTTCTGACAGTGGTGATTTAATTACTAATAATGTATATATAAATATACACAGCATGAAGTACAGTAAACTATTCAATAAATATCTCCCTGTCTACTGTTGCTAGTTCTGGGTTGGTAAGAGATTTGCATTTACATTTAAGAGACCCTTTAAGACACAATATTGGCATCTATTTTGTCTATATTTCACTCTGAAAATAGTTTCAAAGCCGAAGCAGGATCAACCGTTGCATGTCGCAGAGCAACCCACAGACTGGCATCCTGTCTGGAACGCCACAAATATTTCTGATAGAATACAATGTAAGATGACTGGAACAACCAACTGATCCACTGTTGCTTATAATGCGTTTCTATTTAATAATTTAATCTTAAATGTTTCATGCCTAATGTTCCTTGTTTCATTCTGTTGCACTGCATGCAAAGAAACAGTACTTAAGGATGTCTGGTAGTCAGTTGATGCGAGCTTGACTAACGTGAACAGCCAGAACTAACGATTCTTGATTTAAGATAACTAGCTTGATTTAAGAATGTCTGGTATTAGCAAATAACTTGGGTACGTCATATGGCCATTACAATTATTACATTAACCCCCAGTTTCACAGAAAAGGCTTAAGCCATATCTTAAAATATGTCAGTGCCATTGTTTTGTCTCAAGATGCACACCAGTAAAGTTTTTCTAAGGCATATTTATAAAAGCTGCAAATGTCCTACCTGAACCTAGGTCTAATCCTGGCGTAATCTAAACCCTGTCTAAGCGAAACCAGGGGGCTGTTCCATAAAACAAGATTAGAGTATAAGCCAGGCTTATTTCGGTTAGTCAGACTTATTGTCGGTGGATTCTGTTTCATAAAGCAAACTTAAAATAGTTCAAACTCAGTTACCCTGGCAACTTATGCTGGGAAACTAACCTGGTCCAGGGCAGGCTAACTGTCAAGCTAAGCCTCAGTTGTTACACAGATCCTCTAACACTGACCGACAAGAACACAATGATATTACCACTGACACTCTCTCATACCATTATTGGACTTTATTAACCACTATTAGTCCAAAAATAAATACACAGTATACAGAAAATCAACTTAAATAAGGCTACAATGATAAATTAGACAATATAGATCTATATATAGATAGATAGATAGATAGATAGATAGATAGATAGATAGATAGATAGATAGATAGATAGATAGATAGATAGATAGATAGATAGATAGATAGATAGATAGATAGATAGATAGATAGATAGATAGATAGATAGATAGGCCTAAATACAAAATATATATACTACAGGTTTTCTTTTTTTACTGGCTGAATGTTTTGTGCCCAAGATTTAATTAGATTGTTTTAAAGATTTATGAATACATTTCTCTCTGGTTTTGTTTGGCAGCTGTAGTACATGTTTATGATTATTAGAAGAACATTAGAATACAATCTAAAAAAAGCTTTGTAAAGCAGAAGTTAAAATCACAAAATTAAAAATAAATAATTACAAAAGCAGAGTATACATTTTAACTGGTAAGATGAATCTGAGCTTAGTAATTGACAGTATTAGCCTACATTTGATTTACCCCATTACAATAGTCCCTTTACAGTTATTGCTATCATAAAAATATACACACAGGTTTAAAATTCTAAATAAGGCACATCTAATGTCCAAATAACAAATATTTTAGTATATATATATATATATATATATATATATATATATATATATATATATATATAATGTACTTTATTATGTCTTTCAATTCAAACACATTTAACACAATTATACAAATTGACAGTTCCTTTAAAGACATCATATTTTCCCCCAATAAATATTCCTTATTTTTCCTTCTACTTTTTTTCTTTTGTGATAATACCCACCAACACATAGCCTAAAAACACACATGATTAGAACAATAACCAAAAAATACATAGACACTTTTACATATGATTTAAGGGGGAAAAGACAAAAAACAATAAATAAATAGTAATAAAAATTTAACATTAACATATTTATATCAAACTCTTATAATGACACATAATTCCTAATAGTTATTCAAGTAATATTATTTGAATATCAAATATTCAATATTAAATAAGTAAATAAATAAAATAACAAATAACTAGAAATAAAAGGGAGGGAGGGTTATATAAAAATGTATGTAGGCTAATATATATTCCTTTATTTTATGGAATATTCTTTGATTTTAGAGTTGCACATATCTTTTCAAAATGTATACATTTGCTCTTAATTTAATGTTATCCTCTCCATAATGTACTTTAGAAACTAAATCTACTCATTTAAAACTGGGGATTCTTGCTTTCTCCAAAAAAATATTGCATTAAAAGCTGTAATTCTCAGCATACTAAATAAGTATACATCATCTTTATTAAGTAGCATAGGTCCTATACCCAAAACTATATTTTGTATCTCTATATATTTAGTTTCTTAAAAAAAATCTTCCCTGAATTATAGGCTACTTCACTGAAGTACTTCTGTTCGCTAGAAGTTCAGTGCAACTTATCCAACATCCTAAAGATAAATTATTATAATTAGAAGATATTTCTAGTGTTATAAAATATCGCAAATTAATTTTCCAAGCAAAATGTATATTTTAGTCAGAATTATTGCGCTCCTATTTGGCGCGCATGCGCGCAGCAGCGCTCGTTCAATATGAAAATTAGCAGCAAAATGGATACATTTGCATGACTTTCGAACATTTACAGATGGAGAATATAACTGTAAAATGTAAGTTTTGCACTGAGGGGGAAAAAAACATGTTACAAACGCATAAAACAGCACAAAATATACGCTGTTTGATGTTGAATCGATTTGATCCACGATCGACCTCTAGGGCTGCTTAAGAAACGCGTGCACACGCAATTATCTAGACTAGATAAAGCTGGATCAAATTAGTGAGATTGCGTGAGCTTCAATTACCTTTTATGGAACCACTTTAGCCCCAACTCATTTGTTAGGCTCATTCAAGTCCGGTTTTGGAGTTTAATCCCCGCTTTTCTAAGCGGCTTTTATGGAACAGCCCCCAGGACTATATGTGTATTTACATAATAATAAACCAAAACGATTCAGAGTGGTCTTCCATCACCCAAAAGACTACCATGTTTGTTGGAGATCTTGATACTTGATTAACTTGGCTCGATTTTAATTCCGGTCTTGTAGGATGCATTAGACTTCCTGTCAATGCAAGTTTCAGTCTGGTATATTACAAATATAATTTTTCATGATTAATCCATGTATTTTTTTAAATACGGGGGTCTTTAATCCACTGCTAAAGATTAAGAAGATCTCAGAAAGTGAAATCTGCTCTTTTAACAACAGGATAACACACCGACCATAACATAAACATATCATTTTAGTCAACATATACCGACAATTCATTTTCCATGAGATAGGAAAATGAAGACTGAAGTAACTAAAGACTATTGTTTTTTTTTTTTATGGAAATAGCTAAGCTGAAATGCCTGTCATGCTATGACAGTGGACAAACTTTCACATGAATGAATGACTATAAAACAACATTATTATAAAATACAAAAATGATATAAGCAGTACATAATTTCAGCAAGCCCAATTGTGCACTCAATTTTACATGATTTGATGATCTTAACATTTCAAAGCAATTTAATTGTATTATACAATTTCACTACCAGTAAAACAGTATTTAATCAGCTGACTACATTATTTGGTCATTTACTTTTATAGCCTTTCTGTAGCTCAAACAGTAGATCATGCTGCAAGTGACACCAAAGGTTATGGCAAATGCTGTATATGTAAATATACAGTATCTGTCCGGTTTGTTTTCTAGAGGGAATATATAAATATGTGAACAACATAAACAAAATATAAAAATGTTTTCAGTGCAAGACTCAATAGACGTGTTTAGTTTTAACATGCTTTTTTTATTTCTTTTCATTTCAAACAAGCAAAGAGTACACCTTTATCAAGCAAAGAAAAAAGAAGAGACCTATAGATAAAATGCAAGAAATGTTAAACAAAGAATGTGCCATTTAAGTTCATTTCCGATTACAAATTTTCACTAAGATACTTGAGAGACATTTAGTTTTTGCTTGGGTTTGATGATTCACCGCTGCTGCTCACGGAAGTCCCAAGCTGCGTTTTCTTTGGTTGTTTTCAATGAGTGCGTCATTTACGTGACAGTTAGTTCTGCTACAGGAGCACTCTTCAACATGGATGTACGAGTAGGTTACTATGTCTCCATTTACGCAACCAAGATTCACTGTGCGATTACTTGACCGTGTGGCCTGGCAGCAGCTACAGGAGGACAATCCAGGTGCATTGTACCTATGTATGAAAGAGAAAAAAACATGTAAAGCATTTCAAACCGGTCACTTATGACTGTCTGTTTCAGTTAGGATGCTGCTTGTAGGTTTCGTAACAGAAACCTACTCACCTGCTAAAACTGGTACAGTCTCCACTACAAAATGTCAGGTCCATTTTCTTCTCTGTCTGGCAGTCCATGTGATTTATGTAATCTCTAACAGTCTGTACTTTACATCCCTTAATTTGGTCCACACCTACAAACACAGGCAATGAACGCACAAGGATACGTTAATAATGGACTCCAATCACCAAATATTTAATCGTTTTCTTTTTAAAAATACTCACAAACATGGCAGCAGCCATTGGCTGACAGCTGAACGGTACCCTGTAGAGCGAATCACAAGGGCAGAATGTCATCAATGTGATTTAATCACCATGACTGGTCAGTATAACATGTAAATGTGTGTTTGTGTGATATTTGAAGTACTGACAGGCTGGCAGTTTGAAACGTTGAAAGGAGGGCACTGGACTGTGTATTTGTCAGTGATGAACTGTCCATTAACTTTAGTGCAAGTGATTCTGTCACAGCCCTGGTTTGTAGCGGGCAAAGAGGCTCCGTCCTATAAAGGAAAAGAGAACAAGTCAAATTCAGTTAAAGGACATTGCAAAAACATTAGATTTAGATTCAGGGAATAATTGCTTAAATTTAGCTGTTTCTCACACACATTCAGAAAACTTGCGATATAGTGTACAACTAATTTTATAATGCTTTTTTGTCCAGCTTCGTTTTTTCGATTTTTTTTTTATGACAATTCACTTCTGTTGTATGGAAAAAAGCAGCACGAACGGTTTCATTCCGTGTCCAAGGGCAAAAAAATCGTTTTTGACATGAGGATAAGTTAAAAAATCTTTTTAACATTATTTACATTTTTGTCCTTTTCAGCCACACCTCAAGATGACTGAACTTTTGACGTTTGACCTTACCTTCAGTATATGCTCGACACCATTGATGTTGATGATGCAGTGAGTTTGCACACACTTTCCACAGCATTCGTCCAAGTTTGTATCAATATATTCATAACCCTGGGAAATATAAACATAAATGAAGTCAACAGAATTAAACTCGTTCCTGAGACAAGCCGATCAGAAACGCGTCAAACAACTTACAGGTTTACATTTCTCATTGCACTGCACAAATCCACATTTGATCTTGAACCACTGTGTTTTAGGATCCACATCCCATGTACAGCTACATTCCTGACAGGCAACGACGGGGATGTCGGTACCAGGCTGAGGGAAGTGAGGGAAGAGAGTTGAGCGTGCAAAACTTTCATTAATAATTATTTAAATATTTTTTTTAAAAAAAACCCTTGAGATATTTGATTTTTTAAATGGTATTAGAGTCATTTTAGTTACCTCATACTCTTTGTTTTTGTGGACACAAACTTTCTTTGGCTCTAAGGAGGCAAACGAAAAAAGATTACAAAACTATATAGAATGATATTCAAGGTGATACAGACAGCATCTAAGATGAAAACAGGCATTGAAGTGTGAATAATAGTGATACCGCATTTGATTTCTGGACAGCATTTTCCGTTAGGCACTTCCAGGACCGGCGCATATCCGACTCCACACTTTTTATCCAAAGGTGGGCAAATGCTGACATCACAATCTACATCACGAAACAGAGTAGAGGAGACTTAGTCGATGCAAACCTAAAGCAAACCCCTTTAAAAACTGTAAATAAACTCGTCTTACTGCAAACTTGTTTGCTGCAGCATGGATCTGAAGGATTGGTGACATTGACCAGCACAAAGCCGGGCTCAGTGCAGCTCTCAGGATTCACATCAGGACACTTCTTGGGCTTACAGTTCACCGATTTGCTGGCCTTTTCACAAATACACTCTTCGCAGTTGTACTCGAAAACCTCATCAAACTGCCACAAAAAAACAAGAGGATTCAGTTAGAAGTCCGGTTATAAAGTCCTGGCGGTAATTCTTTAAAGTTGGCAGTAAATATAAATTCACCCAATTGATTTTGTAAATGCGTGTTATAGATTGTATTCTAAATGTTTTATCCATGCTTACAGTTCATCCCCTCCACAATGAAGTGCAAGCTTGTGTCAATCCAATCCAATTAACAACTGATGATAGAACCAATTACCCACCCTACATATTTTTCTTTTCATTAATCCGTTAAACTCTGATGAAAATAATACATAATATGGAAGAAAAGATCAGTCACTACTTACATTTTATTTACACTATTGTACATTTTTGTTGGTTTGCCAGTGATAGAACCTCATAAGTGACCGATTTGAAGTTCTACATAGGCAGCTACTACAAATAGCGCAACTCACATAAAGAGTACTCACATTAGTATATTGCTAGGCTAAAACTTAAATCTAATAAGCATAAAAATGCATATCACACAAGAATACTGGTATGAATATAGTTGCACTATTTTATGGATACTTTTCAGTACTTAATGAATTAGAAGGATGAATTTAAGTAACAGTTCTCTCTCCAGTTCTATCATCCGCCATCTTGGATTCATTTTTTCACTGAGATTGTCGGAATGCATTCTGGAATTAATACATTTTAGAACTATGAAATGAAATACTCATATCGAGTATGGTTTTAAACATCGCCGCACCTCACGTGGTGTCCCAGAAGAGTCCAGGCATCCTAAAAATAAAAAGGGGAGAACAAAATCAAAATAAATGTTTTCAAAAAGTGGCCATGACATTCAGAAAGGCACATATTTTTTTATACATTTCAATTTGAATGCCTAATGCACACACACACACACTTGAATTAGAGGCTTCTTACCGCATTTGTTCACACAGACTCCTGATTCCTTGTTGAAGAGTAATGTTCCCTCAGGACAGAAGCAGCCCTCCGTATGCACTGTAATGGTGCTCTGTTCAGGTCTGCAATTAAAATACATCACCTGAGTTTCATTCCAATAAACGTTTAGGGAACAAATCTGCATAACAGGCTTTATTAACTCTTAAACTCCATTATAATGTTGACAATTTTGAAGTACATATCTGCCATGTTCCTCAATACTGAATAAGCACTAAACTTTCATTTCCACAACTGTCTAAATGATTAAAAAATGTGAATTAATGGGCATACATATCATCACAGCTTGGTGGCTCAGCTGGACCACAAGGATTGAAGACTTTATCTGCTGGACATTCAATATCTGGGGATGAAAAGACAAATAAACTTAAATAACCTCCATAGCTTTGAAGAATATTGGGTCCAAAAGGCTGAGTCTAAAATATAAAAAAGGAATTTAAACCCAAAAAGGTACAAAAAAAAACTATTTGGGGTTTTGGAAAATGTAAAGAAACAATATGATATCAAATGCAACTTACTGCAAAGGTTAGTGTAGTTCCTCCAGTGTATGCAGATCCCTAATTGAGAGCAAGCCCTTGCGTAGCTCTGCAGACTGGTACACACCACGGCAGGGTTGCTCATATGACAACTATCATATTGACAACCTAAAAAGAAGTTGTCAGGGGACACATGGGAATGGCATGCTTCGAACAACCTGAGGAAGACAGTAGTAGTAAATATCACTTTGGAAGCTCCGTTTATTGAAATTTATAGTTAAAACGCCACACAGAATCAACTCACTCGCTACTGAGGAGGTTGCATTCAGGATGGGCCTGGCATGGGATATGTGTAGGTTTAAGATCACCCCCAACTGTAGGCAATGCAGTTGGTGGAGTGCAAATTTCACCATTCACACCACTGGCTGGCCAGTAATCTGCCATCACTGCACAGTCGTTCACCAAGATCCCTCCAGGGATCATGCAGTCATCAGCTCTGTTGTTGTTGCATGTTCCTTAGTGAGAATTATTTGGAATAATTTAGATGAAAAAATGCATAAAAACAAACCCCTTGTACACCATCCACATTGTTATGTCACCATCCATACAAAAATCAGGGGGTGGCTAACTTACCACAGTGACCTTGTGTGTTGTTTCCAAAATGCTGGAATGGCAGGTTGATGCCAAAGCCAGTGGCTCCAAATGTTATATCAACACCCAGCTGTGGAATACTCAGGAACAAGTCTAGGCCTGAGCTTATAACCCTCACACCATTAAAAGCATATGGCAGAGTTAACTTAACATTGTCCTTAGTAGCCTGTTAGGACAAGATACAATTACAAGAAAAACTTAAGATACTTATACTGCAATGCACAAAAAGAACATGTTTCATCATTACAAATCTAGAAAGTCTCACCTCTAGCTCTGCACCTCCGATGAGATTATGATTAGTTAGTGTTATGACTTGATTGTTGTAAGACACAATAATGGATCTGGGACAGGATACATGCTCAATAGGGTCACAATAGACATTGTCAATGTAGATCTTTAAATGGTATTGAGGCCTTATTTCCTCCATTAATATGTAAGTGCAGTTTCCTTGATAACTGTAGAAAAGTCCATCAAATGTGATGTAATGCGGGTCACCCCAGCCTTCACAAAAGCCTACGAACAATAACAAAAAGCCTTCAGATATTTGAACTGAACGAGTTACCTGAATTTGGTCAATACTGTGTATATTAACTGTTGACATTTGAAGAATTGAAAATACAACCACTTTTTCATTGTAACCTGTGACAGGCAAGCAGATGCCAATTACGATTCATTTTATTAACTTGTGCCACATCAAAGCAGAGACTTGATGAAACCTAAGTAAATCACGCATAATAACTTCATTGTTTTCTTTGGAAATGATTTTTGAAAAATATTTTTCTTCCTTTAAAACGTTAGATGTTCAAGGTGGAAAAAAACAAGCATTTTCAATACATTAAAAATTTAAAGCACTTTTGAAATCATGAAAGCATAACCGTTCACATCAAGCACATTGGGCTTGGAAGGACATCACTGCTATTAATTTTAATGATTAATGAATCAAATATAAAAATTGTGAAGGCCAGTATACTCACAGTCACATTGGTAATACTGGCAGCAGTAATGCTCATCATACACAAGCACAGGTTTTTTGCCATTTTCACAGGTGATGTTCTGCAATGGAGGGCATTCAAATGGGATAATTTCAATAATGTTGTCTTCTATGCACCTCGCCATGGTGCAGTTACACAGGATGAAGGTCTCGTTTGTCTGGTGATAATGAAAAATGAGCTGGGATTAGAAAGACTGATACATGCAAAATCACAATGTAGTCTATGTTGTTTTCTTGGAAATTTAAATGGGATCATGGATAGTCTTAAAAGTACATTTCTACTTTTTAAAAAAAATCATACCACTTATATTTAGGTCAAAATTATATGAAAGTATATTGAAAAAATTACATTTTTGTCCCATTCAGGGCAGTCATAGTGCGGAGTTGGAGTTGGTGTGGGTGTAAATGATGTTGTAGGTTTTATGGTAGTTGTTGGGTTAGGTGATGTGGTGGATTCTGTTGTTGTTGTTGTAGTAGGCTTCATGGTAGTTGTCGGTGTAGATGATGCGGTAGTTACTGTTGAAATTATAGGTGCTCCTGTAACAGGTTTACTTGTACTTTTTGGTTCTTCAGTTCTAACACTGAAAATCGGTGTTGTTGTTGGTGTAGAAGTAGACGATGTGGTAGTTTCTGGTGTTGTTGTAGTAGGTTTTGTGGTAGTTGTCGGTGAAGGGGTAGATGATGTGGTAGGTCCTGGTGTTGTTGTGGGAGGTTCTGGTGTTGTAGTAGACTTTGTGGTCGTTGTTGTGGAAGGTTCTGGTGTTGTTGTAGGAGGCTTTGTGGTAGTTGTTGTGGGAGGTTCTGGTGTTGTTGTGGGAGGTTCTGGTGTTGTTGTAGGAGGCTTTGTGGTAGTTGTTGTGGGAGGTTCTGGTGTTGTTGTAGGAGGCTTTGTGGTAGTTGTTGTGGGAGGTTCTGGTGTTGTTGTAGTAGACTTTGTGGTCGTTGTTGTGGAAGGTTCTGGTGTTGTTGTAGGAGGCTTTGTGGTAGTTGTTGTGGGAGGTTCTGGTGTTGTTGTGGGAGGCTTTGTGGTAGTTGTTGTGGGAGGTTCTGGTGTTGTTGTAGGAGGCTTTGTGGTAGTTGTTGTGGGAGGTTCTGGTGTTGTTGTGGGAGGCTTTGTGGTAGTTGTTGTGGGAGGTTCTGGTGTTGTTGTGGGAGGTTCTGGTGTTGTTGTAGGAGGCTTTGTGGTAGTTGTTGTGGGAGGTTCTGGTGTTGTTGTGGGAGGCTTTGTGGTAGTTGTTGTGGGAGGTTCTGGTGTTGTTGTGGGAGGCTTTGTGGTAGTTGTGGGAGGTTCTGGTGTTGTTGTGGGAGGCTTTGTGGTAGTTGTTGTGGGAGGTTCTGGTGTTGTTGTGGGAGGTTCTGGTGTTGTTGTAGGAGGCTTTGTGGTAGTTGTGGGAGGTTCTGGTGTTGTTGTGGGAGGCTTTGTGGTAGTTGTTGTGGGAGGTTCTGGTGTTGTTGTAGGAGGCTTTGTGGTAGTTGTTGTGGGAGGTTCTGGTGTTGTTGTGGGAGGCTTTGTGGTAGTTGTTGTGGGAGGTTCTGGTGTTGTTGTAGGAGGCTTTGTGGTAGTTGTTGTGGGAGGTTCTGGTGTTGTTGTGGGAGGCTTTGTGGTAGTTGTTGTGGGAGGTTCTGGTGTTGTTGTGGGAGGTTCTGGTGTTGTTGTAGGAGGCTTTGTGGTAGTTGTTGTGGGAGGTTCTGGTGTTGTTGTGGGAGGCTTTGTGGTAGTTGTTGTGGGAGGTTCTGGTGTTGTTGTGGGAGGCTTTGTGGTAGTTGTGGGAGGTTCTGGTGTTGTTGTGGGAGGCTTTGTGGTAGTTGTTGTGGGAGGTTCTGGTGTTGTTGTGGGAGGTTCTGGTGTTGTTGTAGGAGGCTTTGTGGTAGTTGTGGGAGGTTCTGGTGTTGTTGTGGGAGGTTCTGGTGTTGTTGTGGGAGGCTTTGTGGTAGTTGTTGTGGGAGGTTCTGGTGTTGTAATGGGAGGCTTTGTGGTCGTTGTTGTGGTAGGTTCTGGTGTTGTTGTAGGAGGCTTTGTGGTCGTTGTTGTGGGAGGTTCTGGTGTTGCTGTAGGAGGCTTTGTGGTAGTTGTTGTGGGAGGTTCTGGTGTTGTTGTGGGAGGTTCTGGTGTTGTTGTAGGAGGCTTTGTGGTCGTTGTTGTGGTAGGTTCTGGTGTTGTTGTAGGAGGCTTTGTGGTCGTTGTTGTGGGAGGTTCTGGTGTTGCTGTAGGAGGCTTTGTGGTAGTTGTTGTGGGAGGTTCTGGTGTTGTTGTGGGAGGTTCTGGTGTTGTTGTAGGAGGCTTTGTGGTCGTTGTTGTGGTAGGTTCTGGTGTTGTTGTAGGAGGCTTTGTGGTCGTTGTTGTGGGAGGTTCTGGTGTTGCTGTAGGAGGCTTTGTGGTAGTTGTTGTGGGAGGTTCTGGTGTTGTTGTGGGAGGTTCTGGTGTTGTTGTAGGAGGCTTTGTGGTCGTTGTTGTGGGAGGTTCTGGTGTTGTTGTAGGAGGCTTTGTGGTCGTTGTTGTGGGAGGTTCTGGTGTTGTTGTAGGAGGCTTTGTGGTCGTTGTTGTGGGAGGTTCTGGTGTTGCTGTAGGAGGCTTTGTGGTAGTTGTTGTGGGAGGTTCTGGTGTTGTTGTGGGAGGTTCTGGTGTTGTTGTAGGAGGCTTTGTGGTAGTTGTTGTGGGAGGTTCTGGTGTTGTTGTGGGAGGCTTTGTGGTAGTTGTTGTGGGAGGTTCTGGTGTTGTTGTGGGAGGCTTTGTGGTAGTTGTGGGAGGTTCTGGTGTTGTTGTGGGAGGCTTTGTGGTAGTTGTTGTGGGAGGTTCTGGTGTTGTTGTGGGAGGTTCTGGTGTTGTTGTAGGAGGCTTTGTGGTAGTTGTGGGAGGTTCTGGTGTTGTTGTGGGAGGTTCTGGTGTTGTTGTGGGAGGCTTTGTGGTAGTTGTTGTGGGAGGTTCTGGTGTTGTTGTGGGAGGCTTTGTGGTCGTTGTTGTGGTAGGTTCTGGTGTTGTTGTGGGAGGCTTTGTGGTAGTTGTTGTGGGAGGTTCTGGTGTTGTTGTGGGAGGTTCTGGTGTTGTTGTAGGAGGCTTTGTGGTAGTTGTGGGAGGTTCTGGTGTTGTTGTGGGAGGTTCTGGTGTTGTTGTGGGAGGCTTTGTGGTAGTTGTTGTGGGAGGTTCTGGTGTTGTTGTGGGAGGCTTTGTGGTAGTTGTTGTGGGAGGTTCTGGTGTTGTTGTGGGAGGCTTTGTGGTCGTTGTTGTGGTAGGTTCTGGTGTTGTTGTGGGAGGTACTGGTGTTGTTGTGGGAGGTTCTGGTGTTGTTGTGGGAGGCTTTGTGGTAGTTGTTGTGGGAGGTTCTGGTGTTGTTGTGGGAGGCTTTGTGGTAGTTGTTGTGGGAGGTTCTGGTGTTGTTGTGGGAGGCTTTGTGGTCGTTGTTGTGGGAGGCTTTGTGGTCGTTGTTGTGGGAGGTTCTGGTGTTGTTGTAGGAGGCTTTGTGGTCGTTGTTGTGGGAGGTTCTGGTGTTGTTGTAGGAGGCTTTGTGGTAGTTGTTGTAGGAGGTGATGTAGTAAATACTGTTGTTGTTGATGGTGGTGGTGTTGTACAAATGAAACAGCAGTAAACCCGTATTTCATAGTCAACACATTTATAGGGGCGGTAATTCTGTTGTTCTTTCTTACAAATTAATCCATATGAAACATTGCACTGGGCAACTTGTTTTGAATTATGAATATAATCTTCAAAGCTCATGTTAGGTTCGCCCACAGCCCTACATTCAATATCTTCTGGCTGTTCACAGATATTTTTTCCACTTCCTGCAATATTTTCATAAGTCTCCAAGTCATCCCCTCCTCCTAATACAGGATCATATACATTAAACCATTCAGACCACTCACATATAAGACATGGTGACGTAGTCTCAGCTGTTGTCGATGAAATTATGACTTCAACACTTTTTGGTGTTGTTGTAGAAGGCTTTGTGGTAGTTGTTGTGGGAGGTTCTGGTGTTGTTGTGGGAGGTTCTGGTGTTGTTGTAGGAGGCTTTGTGGTAGTTGTGGTAGGAGGTTCTGGTGTTGTTGTAGGAGGCTTTGTGATAGTTGTTGTGGGAGGTTCTGGTGTTGTTGTGGGAGGCTTTGTGGTCGTTGTTGTGGGAGGTTCTGGTGTTGTTGTAGGAGGCTTTGTGGTTGTTGTTGTGGGAGGTTCTGGTGTTGTTGTGGGAGGCTTTGTGGTAGTTGTTGTGGGAGGTTCTGGTGTTGTTGTGGGAGGTTCTGGTGTTGTTGTAGGAGGCTTTGTGGTCGTTGTTGTGGGAGGTTCTGGTGTTGTTGTAGGAGGCTTTGTGGTAGTTGTTGTGGGAGGTTCTGGTGTTGTTGTAGGAGGCTTTGTGGTAGTTGTTGTGGGAGGTTCTGGTGTTGTTGTAGGAGGCTTTGTGGTAGTTGTTGTGGGAGGTTCTGGTGTTGTTGTAGGAGGCTTTGTGGTCGTTGTTGTGGGAGGTTCTGGTGTTGTTGTGGGAGGCTTTGTGGTAGTTGTTGTGGGAGGTTCTGGTGTTGTTGTGGGAGGTTCTGGTGTTGTTGTGGGAGGTTCTGGTGTTGTTGTAGGAGGCTTTGTGGTAGTTGTTGTGGGAGGTTCTGGTGTTGTTGTGGGTGGTTCTGGTGTTGTTGTGGGAGGTTCTGGTGTTGTTGTAGGAGGCTTTGTGGTAGTTGTTGTGGTAGGTTCTGGTGTGGTTGTGGGAGGTTCTGGTGTTGTTGTAGGAGCCTTTGTGGTAGTTGTTGTGGTAGTTGTTGTGGTAGGTTCTGATGTTGTTGTGGATGGTGGTATAATACATTCCTCCACACAGATCTGGTTTTTTTCATCATAAATAGGCTTATCCTCTGGACATTCTGGATAACATCCTGAAAAAAAGATTATCCTCTGGGATTAGAAACTAATCATTCCACTGCTATTTTCCCTAATGTATCTAACTGGACAAAATGAGAAACTCTATTTCATAAGAGTACACAAAATTTTAAACATGAAAAATGCAGGCACATCAGTGTGCCCCAGTTTAAAAATTACATGTCTACCAGTACATTAAAGGTCCTTGCACACTGAGTCCGAAATTTTCGTATGCGTTTTTTCATATTCGTCATTCAGTGGCTCTAAGTTGTCAAAACAAACTCAAAATGATTGCTACGGATGCGAAAAACGCAGCAAATCGGCCCTGATCCGAATTTTTTTTATGACGGACGAAAGTTTCGGAGGCAGTGTGTAAACGGGATTGACACAACGTGAGGTCTATTTATTTTTTAACGTGCGAAAACTTCAGACAAGAATTTCGGACTCAGTGTGCAAGGACCTTTAGTCCGTAAGTGCCTTTCCGGTATAATGGTTTTCTATCTAAAAAGCTTGTAAAACTAAAAAAACAAACAAAAAAAAACAATTTGTATGTACACAGCAGGCTACTTATGATCAATATTTGCTTTGATCCTTCAAAGCCAGTGACTCACTACATTAAGCAATGTTAAGCTTCCTTAACATTGCCTGTAATGGGCTGTTATGTGGGGAAAAATGCCTTATGTACAAATATTTTCTTTCTCTGTAGATTGCGGAGTCGTCTAGGAAGTAGAAAGTGTTTAAGAAAGAGGTGTAAGATAATTGCTGTCCTAGGTCGTTGCTGTTGGATATGAAATCATATTTTTTACAATAAGTTAGTTTACAATAAGTTAGTACATAAGTTTTACAATATTCTCCCAGGGAATTTAAGGATTAGGCCAACAGAATTGGTCAATTAAATTTACTGAGAAAAAAACATTCTTAACTTGTAACCAGGGTTGTAAATGTGGGGCTACGTGGTGGGGCGGAGTCCAGGGAATGAATTTCGAGGGGGGGGATGGTGCTCAAGTTCACTTTTTAGGAAAATGAAAGGGATTTCTATCTTTTATTCACTCAATAGCTTACAACAGCGAAATTCAGAATCCAAATTCAGAACAAAAACACAGTGCAATAAAAGATAATTAATAAATAAATGCAGCAGAGTATTCTACGGTTGTTTGTTCAATGTCGACTTTCGTAATTGGCCAATGTGAATTGGGTATGTGAAGATGTGGGGCTATTTTAATTCCAATGGCCAAGGGAACTTTATCAGGATGCATAGTATCCTGGATCCATGAAATAACTGGCCTTAAAAAAAATCTGCCTGCCTCTATGGGAATTTAGCATAGGGGTGTCCTGACTTATGCACCCTGTATTTTAGGAAGAACATTTATCTATTTACGATACATTATTCATTCACAAAGAAAATTGGTGTCCTTAAAGGTTGGATTTTTCCTCATTTTTTTAATTAAGGCATTAAGATCAATTTCCAAAAGATGATTTTTTATTCCTCTTTTTAGGCAACTTTAGCATGGGTGTCTTCACTTATGCATAGCACTGTACATCTGAAAGGTCACTGAAAGTAATAAATACATTTTTCTAAATTAGAGTCCCAGCCATTTCCAGCCCTGTTAGTTACTAGCAATTAGAAATAATACTTTTACAAAAAAAAAAAAAAAAAATCTATTACTTTCCACCAAACATGTTTTTTATTCTTTTATTCATTGAACCATTTCTAATCCCAGTTTAGCACTAAATATATGTCGCTAAGGCCTAGAGATATCCAGTGTCTTCAGAAATCCAAACTAGTTTGAAATTCTCGCATTCAGAAATGCAAACTCAGTCTTCAGAAATGCAAACTAGTGTGCACTCACCTTCCAGGTTGGGTAAAGTGTTATTGCAGATGCCATCAGGGTTGAGACAGGTTTTGTAGCAAGGTGTATGACAAGGACTGTAGTGCCATGTGCATTCTCCTGGTTCATTGTAGTAGTCACAGTACACAGCTAACAGAGGAACATGAATATAAGTATGAACATGTACAAACAGACTAAACGAAATGCAATAAAATGGCAATGCATTGTTCAAAGAAAGGTTACAGATTTAAGATGTGCACTAGAATTAAAGATGCTTACGGCAGATCTCAGGTGTTCTCCAAACGACACAAACACCTGCATCATTGCAGGCTTGAGCGTAAGCTGCCACAGCTGTACAGAAGCATTCACAATCTCCACCTGCATCACACGAGCACGAGTCCTTGACACAGTTCTCATAATATGGGTTTGGATCCACCTGTGGGAGCATGTTATGTTGGATTCTTATATACCAGATTACAGGAAACTTCAATTTATTAACTCAAAATGCTTTCCATCTGTACCTTGTTATGGCAGTCTTTGAACGTAACTTCCTTTATGATGCTACATTGTATTTTTGCCCATGTCTCTCGATTGGGGGTATCAAGGCAGGGGTCAAAGTCTGGTTTTGCATCAGGGCAGGTGCTTAACACTTTCCAGCTGTCCACAAACTCCAATACATTTGTAGTTGGCAAATTTCCTTGAGTAGTAAAATCATCTTTTCCATTTCCATTGAAATTTCCACACAAGCCACAAACGTCTCCCTGCGAAAATATAAGAAGCACAGAGGTTGCGCTACAAATAAATTATATTGAAGGACCTATATAATTGTCTGGAAATGTCAGTGCAAAATATGAAAAACTGCAGAACATGATTCATGACTTCAACTCACCCTGTGCTGAGGTTGCAGAATGATGCGGACGGTGGTTTTGCGGTCCCACAAAATTGTCAGTCCGATGTCAGCATCAATGACAAGGTACATCCCAACGTTTCTCTCATTGTACTTGATCTTTGGACCACTTCCAGTATCAGTGGCTGTCACAGTCCCATCAGAAAGCAGTAGCCAAGTCCTCTGTGTGTGAGTGTGTGAGAGAAGTTAGAAAAAAGAAACAAATATGACACTGTATGATAGATAAAATTAAAGAGTCATGAAACACCCCATTTCAGCACAGGTCAGTTCTGAAAACAGATATTGCATCCAGGGACTGACATTCACTCGATATTGCTTTCAAATGTTAAAGAAAATAGGGCAAAAATACTTTATAGGCCTTTTAAATGAAAAATTGATGCGTATCATTATCTTATACCATATGTAAAAATATTAACATGCTGAACAGCTTGTGTTAGTATTTAATGACCCTTTAGAAACATCTTTTATTTTACTCTGAATGAGCATGAGACCTATCCTTACCCCCAAAAGTAACCCTACAGCCTTTGAACAAGTGGTTCCTGTTGTTCCACAAGGCATGTTTTCGGTAATCACGTGAAAATTGCCAGTTTTATTTCCACACTTATTCTGTAAAACAAGAAAGCGTGACCTTTTACCTCCTGAAGGAAGAGGTTTATTTGTAACTTTATTTTCATGAAGTCTGTGACCAAATGCTGTTGTGTCCACCCATAGATCATACCTGAGCAGCAACATAACTACAGTCTCCCCTGAAGCCAAATCTTTGCTGATCGAAAGTTTTATAGTGTCCGCTGCCGTATATGGTGCATATGCCTGGACACTTATTATTTGTACATTTCCATTTTCCCCGTCGACAAGTGCTGCAAATATAGAAGTAGAATTAAATCTTATGTCATTCTACAGTATAATACAAATAGATCATAAAAAGCTAATTAGTGTATTAACTCATTGTTCAGGTTTTTTATAGCAATTAAACTTTAATGTGTCAATGGGTGTTTTACGCAGGGTTACTATCGTTAACTAAAAGAATAAATAAATAACAAATATTTAAAAAATTACTTTTTATTCCAGCTAGTTGCACCATTTCTAATTTCCATATAGTTTAACTAGTTTAGTACTAAAATAAATAAAATTGAATAAAAACTATATAGATAAACAAAAACAAATAAAATGATAAAAACACAAACCCAAAAATGTACAAACCTTTAATTAAAATGAAAAATACATCAATTAAAACTAATTCTAAATATTAATAAAAAAAAAAAAAAATTATATAAATTAAACTAAAATAACCCTGGCTTTACACACCACTTATTGCAATCTACGGTTATCTCAGATCCTGGTGCATAAAACTGTCCATCATGTTTACATGGGCAGTTATCCGGTTTAACACAGTGTCCTCTGCCATCATCCAATAGACCTAAAGGACACTGGCAGCCAGATTGACAGTCCAGCGAGAACTGGAAAGAAGGGAGGAAAACACAAAAATAAGACCACCAGCAAAATCAAGCGATCGACTTTGGGAAAGAAAGAGTAGAGATGCTGGAAACTATGGACTCACACAGTCAACTTCCTGTTGCGAACAAGTCTGTGCACACTCCAATCCATGTTCATCTTGGCCTGCTGTACTGCAGTTGAAGAAAATCTTTGGAGAGGAACATCCTGCAAAAGACATCAGACACAGATGATGCACCATTCATGTACTTTTTATATCAGAAACCATATTTAAAGAACATTTACAACAGATGTTGAGCAATTTACTATAATGTACTATTAGTGCTAGACTGATACAACAAAAAGATTTAGAAAATTAAATATTTGTTTAATTTTTAGTAAATATATAAAATAATTTATAATTGTTACATTTGTATTTATTATTATGTAAAATTAATTGTATTGCAGCATAGTTATTTACAATCTTTAAGTTAACTTGCGTATCATCATTTATATAATTTCTCTAACATATTGGCAATGGCCAATAAAAATAACCCATATCAGTTGACCACTGTTTACTGTTGTTTGTTGGTTTTCAAAACCTTGGTTAGTCAGTTAATTCCAGTTTCACATTTGACAAGATAACTCTATAAAGCCTTACTAACAGATGCCATGATAGCCCTGTATTGGTGATAGTAGTCCATGTAAACCAAAAGCATACTTATTTAACATGCAGTAGATGAAAGTAATTTTTAATACCAAGAATTTGGGTTCTCCAGGAACGACAGTGGAACTTTCCATTGATGCAAACACTGGACAGAGAAATAAGATCAAACTGTCAAACTGCCAATTACATTTATAGTTTGTAAAGTTCTAGGGCACTAATAATAATACTATCATCCACTTACCAGTGTTCATCCCTAATGTTGACAGACTTGCCGGGATGGATTTTCTGTCCGTTGTGGTAACATGGACATTTTTCCATAGGTACACACAGTCCATTCTCATCCTGGTAGAGTCCATCTGGACATGCACATCCATCAACAGGCAGAAAGTCAACGCTGCAGCTTTGGCGCTCAGAGGCGAGAGAAAGACAGGTACGCTGGCAGCTCTGCAGCTGATAGGAGTAGTTCTGCGATGCCGGGCAGTTCTCTGCATACTTCTCTGTGGGGATCAGTTTGAAAGGAATGCGTTGTAAAAGTGCATGTAGCAAAATGGAAAGCATTCTTCTAATCTTCTAGCTTAAATAAGGGATTTACGAACTTTTTCAAGGACATCCAAATATGATTAAGGACATATGAAGGATGCCCTTCCTAAACTATAAAAGCATCTATAGATATATTTTATATACTTATAATGCTCACCATTTTTCACATAATATATATTATTAAGCCATGTTGTTTTCAAAATTAAATAATCAGCTTTCATATTATTATTGTACTAAAACTAAACCAAATGAATTTTTAAAATAATATCTGGAAAATATTTACTTTACTTTTAATGTTAGATGCAAACCTAATTCAAATGTATTTTATGTGACGTTTTTATAATAAACTTTGCTCTCAAGCAGTTTTACAGAAAATAGTGCCAAGGAAAAACTCCTAAGAAAAATGTTCCAAATACAAACTATTGTACACTGCAAGGAATGAGGGATGAGCATTTTTCCTCTACAAAATTATATAGATTTCTTTGTTAGTGTGAAAAAACAATTCACACTGCACCAACAGATGGCGACCGATGGCATCAATCGCCAGATTAGAGACATTCCACGATCCGGCAAATGCCTTTCTAACATAACGATTCAATCAGCGAAAACGAGAGACAATCAACGCCAAACACATCTGACAAAACCCGACGAAAGTCTCTGTTGCCGTCTGTCGGTGCAATGTGAATTGTCCTTAAATAATCACAATAATCACATGGTCTATAGAAAACAATGACAGTTTTTACTTTTTAAATAGACTTTAAAAAACAATTATACTGAAATTTTCCACAGACCACAACCTGGTTTGAAAACCCATCATCTGTCTGCCAAATAAACAGCTTTCAGCCTTCTTACCACACACAATTCCTCGCCAGCCTTGGAGGAATACTCCTTTAGCTGCACAGGCCCGGGCGTATGAGGAGAACACCGTACATAGACATTCCTCACTCTTCTCACAGGTACAGGTGGAGTATTTGCATCTCTGAAAATACAGACATGTTGTGTCACTGCTTATTATGAGAGGTTGGGTAACATTCATTAGAATAAGGAAAATTGTACAGTTCTCAAGGTTTCCTGTTTTAGATCATACTTTGTAGTAGCTGTCTGGATTGACAGTGGTGTGACATTTGGCAAAGAGGCTCTCCTTGTCCTTCATCTTGGAACACCAGTGCTCAGCAAAGTGCTCTAAAGGCATCATAACATATGGTATTTTATGCAAAACTCTTACTTAACAACAAAATGCATATACAGTATAGTAACTTAAAAGTTGCACCAACTGATGTTAAGTGGCAATACTTGCAGATACAAAAGTATTGTTAGTATACTATATCAGAAGTATATTTATATACAGTTTGTATAAGTGTGGTTTTCGTTCACATGAGAATGCACAGTGGTGCTCCTGTGCACCTTTAAAGGGAACCTATTTTGCCCATTTTTACAAGACGTTATATAAGTCTCAGATGTCCCCAGATTGTGTCTGTAAAGTTTGAACTCAAAATACCCCACAGATAATTTATTATTCCACGTATTATTCCATTTTTGAGGGGAAGGAAAAACATGCTGTATTCGTACATGTATCTTTAAATGCAAATTAGCTGCTGCTCTCTGCCCCACTTTCCATAAGAGGGCGGAGCCTGTACAGCTCGTGCCTCGGATACGCTGCCAAAAACTAAAACATCTGTTTGGTTTTGATTACCATACTGACTTAGGATGCAAAAAGTCTCTCACCGCTGTCAGTGCTGTAGGAACAGGGGTCGTCCATCCTCTCAGAACGGTCGGGGCAGTTGGAAAGGGCCTTCCAGGCGTTTGCGAAGGAAACTGCTGTACCCTCCACCACTCCCTGAGGGGTCTTCAGGTCATCAGACAGCACTTTGTTAAAATTTCCACAGAGACCTGTACAAACACACAAATGGCGCACCATTGGCCATCGTGATGGATTTATTTCTTAGTTCAGATTTTTCTTGCTTTTTAAGACAGAGGTCTCACCACAAGTCTTGCCCTTGAAGATTTGTTGCACAGTGATGTACACCTGCATAAGAGGCACCAGCTGTATCTGCACTTCCAGCCCAAAGGTGGTCTGAAGTATGATGTAAAATGATGACGGCCTGAACACTGTGAAGTCAGCTGGAGGAAAAGAGTCAAAGAGTTTGAGAAATATTTCATATATATATATCTTTAGCACACAGGCTTTAAAGCACAGAAACAAAAAAAAAGAGCTTCTTATTCCTCACCTGTCATGTACGGAAGTGAAACTTCTGCATTGTGTTGTACCGTCCCATCAGCTTTAATAATCAGAGGCTGAAGAAGCAAGCACACAGTAATAGTTTTATTTTGCACAAGCTACATTTCTGTTTAAATGTTTGGAGTCTGAACAGTAAAGAAACAGTAACAGTATAGTAATTTAAAATTTTACAAAATATTTAGTTTAAATCTAGTTTAAAGCTGTTCTTGTGAACATTCTATTCGTCAGAGAATACCAAATCAGCTTATTAGAATGATTTCTGAAGGATCATGTGACACTGAACACTGAATAGTCAGCTTTGTCATTACAGGAATAAATTACAATTTAAAATATATTAAAATGAAAAATAGTTATTTTAAAGTGCAATCATATTTCACAATATTACAGCTTTTACTGAATTTGTGATCAAATAAATGCAGCCTTGGTGAGCATAAAAGACTTTTGAACTTTCAAAATATTTTTTCAATCATTTTTTAAAAAATCCCAAAACTTTTGAAAGGTAGTGTATTATGTAGGCTACATCTCATTACTTGTTCATATTGCCTAAAATGACCTGTTTGCTATAAAGGCAAATATACAAGACTTTTGTGTTGTTGTTGTTGTTGAAGTATATCGTTATACACACATTTTTCTTGTCGTTGTCAAACAGCACCACAATAGATTTCAAACAGGTGTCCGTTTCTTGAGTAAAACAAGGAACAATCTGAGCCAATATGATGAACTTGGACTCCTCACAGTCCTACAAAAACACAAATGCAAAAGTTGACTTTTATAAGGATTTCACATATTCCTAATGGATGCAAGCATGGATACAAACAAAATAAATCAGAAATGTCTTTGCAAGAACAGAAGATGAAATTAGTAACTACAACACGCTTACTTTTGAGAGCACATAGTTGCAGTCTCCATGGAAAGTGAATTCTTTCCCGTCGTAGGTGGTGAAGTGAGATCCTTCCTCCACTGCGCACAGGCCAGGGCCAGGCATACTCATACAGATCCAGTTTCCCTCCTCACATATACTGAATTACACAATATAATGACAAACAGACACAGTAAACAACAAGCTTTAGATGCCAGGATGGTAAACCACACTTCTGCTGTTTTATTATACATTTTTATACAAGGCATATGCATTTAATACTAATATTAACAAATATTTCTATATATGAGTAGTAAAATACATGAGATATGTAAAGAGTCACAGAATGCACTAGGATAAAAAAAACAGAAGTGCTACACACATTTTACTTAGTTATCCTCATATTCCTATTACAGATACGTTTCATTACCATTCTTCCTCGTCTTTGCGAAGAACCTCTCCTGTGTTGTAGACGCGGTCATGCTTGCACTGACACTTTTCTGCTAGGATGCAGCCCGTGTTTGAAATGTCATCAAACACAGTTCCTATAACAAAGACAGTGCATTAATATCAACTTTATGTGGTTCTTTATTTAAAAAAAAACATCAACAACAACAACATACATTTGTAGTCAAAAGTTTGGGTTTTTTAAGATGTTTTAAATGTTTTTGAAAGAAGTCTTTTTTACTCACCAAGGCTTCTTTATTTAATTAAAAATACAGTAAAAACAGTAATATTGTGAAATTACTCCATTCTTCAGTGTTTCATGATCCTTCAGAAATCATTCTAATATGATGATTTGCTGTTCAAGAAACATTTCTTATCATTATCAATGAAAACAGTTGTCCTGCTTCATATTTTTGCAGAAACCGTGATAAAACATTTCAGGATTCTTTAATGCATAGAAAGTTAAAAAGAACAGCATTTATTTGAAATAGAAATATTTTGTAACATTATAAATGCCTTGTCACTTTTGATCAATTTAATGCATCCTTATTGAATAAAAGTAAAAAATAAAAAAAAATCTTTCTGACCCCAAACTTTTGAACAGGATGAATAAACACTTTTTTAGATTATATAAATACTCGTACTGACCTGGTGGGCAGAAGCAGCCATCGATGTTGTGTTCCTCACACAGTGTGTTTGTGTCTTTGTGTGAGCATGTGTCCATACACGGGGAGCCGCTTTCAGAATGTACCATATTGTAGGGGCATGTCACAGCTGCATGGGAATACAAGTCATACAGAGACTTAAACTGTGTCAATGCTGGATGTGACAGTTGTCTTGAGGCTGTCTACACAGGATGTGACAAAGTGACCGCTGCGTCCTTCGTATCAGAAGTATCGCGAGTGCTGGAAGTACGTATAAAACGAAGCGTCAGTTTACTGTCTGGAATTTGTTGTGTCGCTTCTCGCCGCATCCAATCTAGACAGCATCTGATTATAATAGGTTCTATTTGTTTTTGTCATGTTGCAACACTCACATAGACACAGTGTTTTTTTTTTTTTTTTTATTATTACAAAAATAATAATTTCAGAACTTTTATTCTATTCTTTCAATCTTTGGATGTGTCTATCTATATTTTATATTCGTTTTTTAAACATTAATTCAAAGAGGAAAATTGCCTGGATTCCTCTTACTGTAGCTGTGTAAACAATTAAAAAGAATTATATACAAAAGGATACAAAGCAAAGAAAACACTCAAGACAGAACAATCCTATAATTTCCACCGTGGTATTTCTTACCACAGAACTTTGCTGTTCTCCAGTTCGGCGGAGATCCTCCAGCATGCGAACACTGACGTGAATATTCAGACAAAGTCGCACAGAGTGCGGTGGTGTCTCTGTCTTCGTCTTCAGGTTGACGTGAACAGATATCATTTGTACAGGCCTTGATATATGGCTCAGGGTTCAAAACCCAGCTACAAGAAGACCACTTTTCATCCTCCAAAAGGTCTGCACAATCTGCCCGCTGTTGTGAAAAGGACATGGAACATCTTGAATCTCAAAGGTACAAATTAACAAAACTGGAATTCTGAGTTGCTGTTGTGACATAGCTGGAGTGATTAATAGTTTCATTTGGAATAAACAACTTTTTTCTGTATCTTACATATTTTTCACATTGGTCCACCACATTTTGCTCATCGATGTTTTCAAAAGGATCTTCGCAGTTATGAGTTGGGTTGGGAACTCTGTACTTATTTCCAAACTCAGTATATCCAATCCTCCGTCCTGTATTAAATAAGGTAAGATATAGACACTTGATCTTCTTAGATATTCTTAAACCGCTTGTATTTTTCATCAGATTAGGAAAACATGAGGATTAGTCATTACTGTATTTGGTAATCATTATTGGGGATCAGTTATAAACAGTAAAGTAAGAAGTCAGACTGTAAAAGTAACTTACCGGATTCAATGAACTCATTATAAACTGGAACTCCATTAAAATCGCCACACAGTCCACAAGTGCGATTGGAATATTTGGAGTCAAGTTCCACCTAACACAATACCACACAAAACTTCTTGGTTAGATCATTTGACTTGGTATTTTTGGCCATTTGGACATCAAGTCAGTACTAAAGATAGTTGATCAAAAACACTGGAATATGGAAAAGACATCACTTGTATTGTCTTGTGTAAAAAAAAGCCAGTGCAAGCCCTTGGGACCAGTAACATGGTATAATGGTGGCCTCAGTTAATAATACTATGTTACTAAATTATTACCACATACATATACCATGGTATTTGCACGGTACTCCTTTTTGTAGGTATACACCAGTGAATATTGCAAACTTGCAGACTGAAATTCACTTTTGGTAATAACCATATTCATAAGGATACAAATGCAGATATTTCAATGTGTAACAGAAAATTGCCTTATATAGCATTTCACTTCACATGTTGCAGTGTTTGCACAATATGCTAAATCATTTACTGGTTAGTCACTCCCTTGAAAGGTCTGCTGGCAGTTTCCTGTGGAGTAAACTAGTTTTTCCTCAGTTAAACACTGTCATATTGTGTAATAAATACTCAAAAAAGTGCTTTACGAATATAATTTACCGAATCAAAAACTGTATTATTCGAATATTTAGGTATGAAACATGGTTATAAACATAAAATGTAATGTCTCAATCAAACATCTGCTTCATTTACATTTTGTCTCCGAAATACAAAAACGCCATCTACAGCATGCTCTAAAAGTTCTATCAATCATTTATGTCGCCCGCGGCCCGCCTGTTTAAGCGCTTAACCAATCATCATACAGAGAAGCCTGGCGCTCACGTAGGACACTTTTTACAGTCTATGGTAGAGCATTGCACAGTAAAAACTTCTTTTTTTCCCTATCCAAAAAGCAGCCATGTACACCAAGTCTTACGATTTCAATAACAAATGACTCATATGAGCCGGTTCTTTTTAGTAAATCAAAAACATACATCAGCAGTGTCTGATTCAATAACAGATTACTCGTACTGAATGAGCCAGTTTTATTCATCAATCATTCAAAATAGACTCAAGTTAATGTTTTGAAATGAGTTTAGTGTATTTTAGGTTTGTAAAACTTAAATCAGACTAATATCCATATAAAAATCTATAGTAAAATTTGTTTTGAACTCATATCGAGCCACATAACCTCACCATAACTGCATCCTCTTTGTTCCATGTGACAGTGATGCCCATTTTGGAATAGAGCCTGATGTAAATTGTGTTTTCTTCTACAAGGATCCCTGAGATATGCACGGGCAGTGTTACTCTGAAAAATTAGAAAAGATTCAAATGAAAAATTGACCAAACAGAACACATTTTAAAGCCTTTGCTGTGGGAGCAAATAAGCAGCAGTTGGGTTCCCCAGAATCTTACTTTTCTTCATTGATCATGACCTGTGTCTCTGTCAACTCAACGGCGATGTCATTGATACTAACTGATACCCTGCTGATCTTCGGGTCATTGGTCTGTTCTGTTCTCTTCACATGAACCGAGAACTGGCGCATGAGGCTGTGGCAGTCAGACACCAGGTTATACTCGCACATGCCTGGGAACTGATAAACGTCCCCATCAAACGTCTTGAAGTGGAAGTTTCCCCACATGCTGCAGATGTTGTTGACATGGTTACTGGGATAGACTGCAAAAAAAGGGAGAAAACAAAGATTTGCAATTCAAAGAAACGTGAGTTTTTAATATAGAGATAAGAAATTATGTAAGTGGCCTTTTTAAAGGTTGATCAACGATATAATCTAAGTGTATGAGAACGAATATGCTTCTAGTATGCTTACAGTAGTTACATGACTTTATTTCCATTTTAATGTCCTTAAACATTCATTTGAATTACAATTACGCTTTCTGTTTGTAAACTCAATTCAAATTCAGGGATTCCTGATTTGTTAACTTTTACATTTATGCAAAAACATAAAATTGCAACCTGCGAAATTTCACAAAGATGATCAAGCCCAATTTCAAGTTATCATGAAGGAAAGTAAATGAAATTTTGACATTTTTCACAACTAACAATATTTAGTAACTTCTAAAGCAAGTCATCAATGGAGCTGATAGTATCAGGTTCAAGTGATGAAACTATGACGTTCGCAAATGTTATCAGGTGGTTGGTTCCTTTTTTTTTCAGATGCTGAAACTAATGCTGTTTCCAACCCCAACATCATGCTATTTGACAAGATAATTTCAGGTTTAATTGATTTTAAAACCCATTTCAGATATTGGATCTCGAGTATAAAAGCTTACAAATGAGATATCGACTGCCAATACTACTTATTAATAAAAAAAACTAAAAAAAAAACTAAAATAAAGAAGTCTTTTTAAGAGGACACCAAATGGTAACTCAACTTTTTTTAATTTGATTAAGTATTAAGTCATTTCTGATCGTTGTTTAGTTGCAGTAACATAATTAAAGTCATAAGAACAGGATTTAATTAAAAATAATAATGAAATAAATGAAATAAAATAAAATAAAATATTAAAATAAATAATAAGGAAATAAGAATAAGGAAACTTAAACTTATTCTAAACTTAAACGTAAAAAAAAAAAAGGAAACCCTACTTGATAACCATTTTAAGTATTGGAGGTTTTTAACTAAAAGTTAACTCTTACTCTTTTTTGAATGAACCTGAATTAATTAAATAATTTCTGATTGTTGTTTTGTTGCAAAAATACAGATATATATACATTGGGAAATAATTGAAACAAATATTATGTTAATAAAAATAATTAAAACCATTTTAATAACATAAGGAGACACCACCCTGATGAACTCAAGAATAGTTAAACTCTTACCGGTCTTTGAATGCACCTGAATGCCGGTAAGCGCCAGAAGTAGTGTGCAGACTGCAGATGTTCTCCACTCCATGGTGGGAGGTGAGAAAGGTCTACAGCTTGAGTACTGTTAGATTTCTTTTCATACGCTTTTATATCATTTCTCATTTACCACCCTGCAGGGAGGGTCTACCAGCCTTCGCATGTCACAGAAAAAATGCTGACCTTTATTACAAAAGTTCAGTGATGGCAGTGTGTGTGTGTGTGTGTGTGTGTGTGTGTGTGTGTGTGTGTGTGTGTGTGTGTGTGTGTGTGTGTGTGTGTGTGTGTGTGTGTGTGTGTGTGTGTGGCAGATCGGCCTCTCTGAACGATGTTTGATGAAAATTTATGTAATGAATTTCATATTTACGGCAGGGTGTGAATAATTTACAGCTTCTGTGTACATGTATGAGGAGGATTAGTAAAACTAACATTCACTACTAAAACCTGCAAAATAAATATACAAAACATGATTAATAAACCATTTAGCAGCTGATTTGGGGAATGAAATGAAGACTAATGGTTAAAATGATTGTCTTGTGTAAATACTTAGTCTTTAGTGTCCTGAGCGGACATATGGTATGAATTTCTCAAGTAGGATATGACCATAAATGTCAAATGAATCAAATTTTCCATCAAGCTGTTTCTTGACAAGGTGCAGCCAAATGCCAGTACATTTAAAGTGACCACGTATGATTGCGTGTGAGCTTTGAACATCCTGTCTGTGATGCAGACAATTTGACGTGCAGCATCTTTGCAGGTACACAGGTGTGTCTCAAGCTCCTGAATGCCACCTGTGCTTTCATGAATTAAAACAAACTGACCATTGACCATCTGGCAGCGCTCATATCCTGATCCTTTTTTGCCTTGTGAGAAATGTGATGTCATCCATAACCATTCATGGGTATTTCTTCAACTATTTTTTCAAGCATGTTTGACCTTAGGGTTAAACATTTGTCATTAAAAAAGCTTTACAGTATTTATAGTACAATAAAATAAAATAAAGGAGTCTCATTGAGAGGATATAAGTAATTTAAACAATTGAAGTAATTTCTTATTTTTTATAGTTGCAGTAAAATTTACAGTAAAAATAAACTCATACAGACAAGATTTAGACAAATATGATGTTAATAAAAAATGTGATGCTGTTTGTATAGAGCCCCTGGGGTTTTTCTCAGGGAAACATAGAACATTTGCAAGAGAATGCAAAAGCATTGAAAAATATTTTTCCTCCCTTCTCGTATTTTTTTCCTTCGCCATGTCCCTTTAGGGCTCCGTATGGAAAAAAACAGGAAAATGATTAGTTCATCCAAAAATGAAATTTGTCACTGAAAAGTCTGAGTATTTATAGCAGAATGTCTAAGCTGGCAGCAAGGGCTTGAATTAAAGACAGAAAATAAAATCTGAATCTATTCGCAAGCAGTTCTTTGATCAAATTAGTTATGTTCCATTCTTAAACAAATCATTCTTTTGAGTCAGTTCATAGGAAGTAACGTTACGCAATACTTGTTCCCTCATCTCAGGGAACCGAGGTTACATTAGTAACCGAGAAGTTCCCTTTCGAGAGGTCTCTTGTATTGCGTAAGACTAGCATATGCTATGGGAACCCCCTTCAAAACGCTTTGTGTGCTTAACTTCGCTCCATATAGCCCAAGGTACGTAGACGCCTGAGACTCATAGAAGAGTAAAGTATAAATCCTAATATAAGCCAGTCCTTTGACGAGTTTCATATAGGGAATATATATATGAACCTTAGTTCAATTGGCCATAACCAGACATGTGTCGAGCCCTATGGCTTGGGGGGGGGTGTGTTTTACACTTTATATAGAAAGAACCCTCGCTTGCAAAGCGGGCTACTTCCAAGTTATAAAATCTCATAAATGTGGACAGCGAGGCCCAGCCGGCTCCAATAGGTATTCCACTTGACCAAGCCCACGATGAGGCCATATCTCTTGTGGAATGAGCTAAGCGACCTAAGGGGCAATGAAGGCCCTTAGACTCATAAGCCAGCGCGATAGCGTCCACTATCCAGCGAGATAATCTCTGGTTTGTGACAGCAAGTCTTTAGTGCAGCCTCCAAAGCATTCAAAGAGCTGTTTCGACTGTCTGAATGAGGCAGAACGCTATAGATAAACTCTGAGAGCCCTAACAGGGCAGAGTAAATTCACGTCTCTTTCATCGTCTGGCAAGGAAAGAGCTGCTGGCGAAATAACCTGTGCTCTGAACGGAGTAGAAAGCACTTTAGGAACTTAACCGTGCCTTGGCTTAAGGAAGGCTCTGGAGTCGTTTGGCCCAAACTCAAAGCAGGAAGCGCTTATTGATAGGGCTTGGAAATCGCCCACATGCTTAACTGAGTTAACTGAGTCCTTAGACCGAAGTGGCTCGAATGGGGGACCGTTCATGGCTTCCAGGACCGTGGAGAGGTCCCAGATAGGCACAGAGGGGGGTCAAGGAGGGTTTAACCTCCTGGCACCTTTAAGGAAGTGCACGATGAGGTTGTTTCTTCCTAGTGGTTTATCGGCCACAAGAGCGTGAGATGCTGTTATGGCCGCCACATACACTTTGAGCATGGAGGGGGTGTGACCCACGTCCAAGAGTTCTTGCAAGAAGGAGAGTACACTTGGTACTTCGCATGAGTAGGGGTCCAGGCTCTGTGATACGCACCAGCCAGAAAGCATTACCCATTTCTGAGCGTAAAGGCGACTAGTTGAAGGTACTCTTGGTATTCAGCCTATCTGGGAGACACCCGGGTACCTGTTGAGGGGCCATACATGAAGGGCCCACAAGCTGGGACGGGGGTGCCAAATCATCCCGTTTGCCTGCGTGAGGAGTTCTCTCCTCAACGGTATCGGCCATGGGGCTGTTTCCAGTAGTTGCGCCAACTCGGAGAACCATAACTGGGTCTTCCAGAGGGGGGCTACTATTAGCACTACACACTTGCACTTGTCCTGATCCGTTCGATGACCTGTGGTAGCATCGTGACCAGAGGAAATGCATACAGCGGGCGGCTCGGCCAGTCATGGGCAAGTGTGTCCCTGCTCTTTGTAAAATATGTTTGGCAACGAGCGCCGTCTTCTGAGGCGAAGAGGTCGACCTCTGCTTCACCGAAGATGCTCCATATCAGCT
Source organism: Squalius cephalus (assembly GCF_949319135.1). NCBI lineage: Eukaryota > Metazoa > Chordata > Actinopteri > Cypriniformes > Leuciscidae > Squalius > Squalius cephalus. The sequence goes on from NC_137144.1 coordinate 22,630,249, forward strand.
GAACCGTCTGTGGGTGAAGAGACCATTCCCCTGGGAGAACTTTGTCTCTGGATAGCATATCCGCACCCTGGTTCAGAACGCCTGGCACATGCGCCGCCCTCAGTGAGCGCAGGTTGTTTGACATGAGACCACCCTGGCAATTTATTTAAGACACCACTGCCATGTTGTCCGTCCAGACCAGGACATGGTGGTCTTTTAGATATGGGAGAAAAGCTTTCAGTGATAGAGCCACCGCTCTCATCACTAGACAGTTTATATGTAAGCGCCTCTCTGGGTTTGACCATAGGCCAGAGGGCCTGTCCTCGTAAAGGGCTCCCCAACCTAAGCTGGAGGCGTCTGTCAAGATCAATTTTCTCTATGAAACTACACCCAAACTCACGCCAGACTGGTACCAGTCGGTCGCTTTCCAGGGAGCCAGGGCTTTTATGCAGCCATGCTGGCTCACTCTGATTTGTAATAGGCCAGTTCGCCAAGTTTGAGCTGGTACACTGGAGTACTGATGATGCTGAAGCCATGAGACCCAACATCCTCTGAAAACTTTTGAGGGGGGCACTGGTGCTCTGGTGTAAAACACGCTTTTATTTGAATAGAGTCTATCACTATACCCAGGAAAGAAATACTTTGGCTGGGAGACAGTGTGCTCTTGGCAGCGTTGATCCTGAGACCCAGGCATTCTAGATGGCTGAGGAGCCAGGATCTGTGCGTTATCAACTGCGCCTTTGATTGAGCTATAATCAGCCAATCATCGAGGTAATTTAACACTCGCACTCCCTGCTGTCTCAGGGGGGTTAGTGCTGCGTCCATACACTTCGTAAATGTACAAGGTGCCAGTAATAGGCCGAATGGTAGTAGACAAACCAATCCCCCGGGCGAATTTGCACGAGGATCTTATGCAATATGAGAGACTTCTCGAGAGGGAACTGGACAAGCTGGTTCACTAATTGAACTAAATCAAAATTTAGTTCCGAGTTCATGACGCACAGCGTAGCACGTCTGACTCAAAGAGAACAGAATGAGCATTTTTGATAAATCAGGTCATTTTTTATCTCATGAAGAATTTATGTCTGTTCATAATATCCCCTTACCATTTAAAGAGTATGATGCAGTGCTTAAAGCGATTCCTTCTGGTCTAAGTCAACTTGTTAAAGATAGGGTAGGTAGGATTTTTCAAAAAAACTTTTTTTCAAATTTGTTTAAACTGTCTTTATATACCAATACATAATTAAAATGTAAATGTAAGTGCTCTGAAAAAGAGAGTATAAAAATCGAGTGACTGTAGACCTTTTAATCTGCAATAAACACAGCTCATTATTTCCATCCGGGACGAAACAATTGATTGGTTTGGGCGACTGTCACTCTCTCTCGCAACCATGGCTACCACCACTGTTGCTACAAGATCTGCCCATAGGCGCGCACCCGTTTGATTTGAGGAGTGCAAGAGAGGCGCTACGAAGAGTAAAATGATGGCAGAGAAAGAGCATTCAAAATTCAAAGCACCTGCATATGCAGTCAGCGAAGGCAAACAAGGCAAAAAAAGAAAGTACTTGAAAGGGAGCTAAAGGGGATGAAAAGTGACGCCATGATGGCTTTATTTCTGCTGGACGGTAATCTTGCTTTATTCATTTTGATTTTGAAATGTTGTTTTTTTGTATATGTTAATATTTTCATGAAGCATGTATCACTAGCTCACGTAGCTGCCTAATATAGCTAACGTTAACATAACATTACTTAGCATAACTAACCTTACACTGTCGTAGCTATAACAGACTAACTTTGGTGTCCACTGTTATACACTTAGCGAGCCAGAGTAGAGACGATAAATAATCAATAGGCCTAGCTCAAGTTGAGAGTTGTCTTGTTGAATTTCGCCAAATTTAACTTTAGATAACAAAATGCATGTGTAACAGCTAGTACACAGCGCCGAGGAGCTATTTTTAGACCTAGCTTTACCCTCTATCTAAACTCTGTTACCATGTTCACCGGGAACTTTACCTGCACGTTTTTTTCGCGTTTTGTTTGTTGTTATATTCTCACTTGTTTACTGATTTCTTTATCTTGTACAGTATGTGTGTCGTACACACTATGTTGTGTGCGTGTGTGTGTGTGTGTGTTATATTATTTTGTGTCTGCAATACATCAGAGTCAACAATGTTTTCATCATGGAAACTCTTACATGCAAAACACCGTATATGTTATGAATCTTACACGAAATTCACCTTCATCACAGTGTAACTGATGGTAATGGAAAAACGTGTATCAATGCAACCTTTTTTTAGCTTTGCCTTATAAATATAGCTTGTTACCGAATCAAACAAAATATATTTTAAACTTTACCAGTATCGATATGCTAGCTTGATAGTGAGTCCTAAAAGCCATCTTATTTGTTTATATTCATAGTGATAAAGTTAGGTATTTTATTACATGTGATTCTGACATGATGTCACTGCATGCACTGCGCTCCTTCCTCTCCACTCGTCTCAGGTAAATAAATGCGTCTTCCAGGGGCCTGTTTCAGAAAGGAGGTTAAGTGAAAACTCTGAGTATGTTAACCCTGAAATGAGGGAAACTCTGAGTTCCCTTTCGAAAGGGAACTCTACACTACGTCAGAATGACGCAATGGGGAACGCCTCAGGCGTGACAGGTGTCTGAAATCAATATCAAATCACGGCAATCACATTGACCGGCGACAGCCCGTGAATCATTAACGTGAATGATTAACATGCGACCTGCAAGTATAAAAGGGCGCCTTGCAAACATGACAAACATCTTTTCGTCTTCAGGGACTGTTTTGTCTGGTCTTAATGTCAAGCATTAACGGCAATTAGAAAATGAAGCGGTTACTCCCCCGCTAACGCAGGGTAGTTTTGAGTAATCCATTCTCAGCTCTGTATTATCTACCTCACACCATGATGGCTCCGGTTGAGCAGGGAGTTCTAACTACATTTCATTCCGGTATTTGAACTCCGCTCCCTTGAAGCCAGAGCATTGCCATGAGCTGATGCCCATGCATTTAGTAGGTAGGCCCTTAAAATGGGGCCTCCACTAGGCAGAGTGGCGTATGTTGTACTCCCCTGCTATGAGGGTATTGCTTTTTGCTGAGTACACTGCCTTTGGCAATGTGATTAGGTACCAGGATGCTGTAAGCGCTGTAGTAACAGTTTTTCTGCCTTGAAGGCTGCACAGTTAGGTAGTAGGCCCCAGCAGGCCTCCTTGACTGGGTAACCCCTAAGATAGGGCTCCTAGGCCAGCTCACCTTCGGTGGTTGGCCCTGGTAGTTCGGGCAGAAGACTCACTAACGAGTAGTAGGTCTTAACAGGCCTCCTCGGAGGTGGGTCACAACATTGTGGAGCATACACTAGGACAAAACTATAGGAAAAGTTTTTAATAGTATGGTTCCAGCAGTGTTCATTAAAGTAGCAGAAAGACTCGCTATCAGCTAGTAGGCTCGACCGGGCCTCCCTGTTAGGCGAGTCCCCAGCAGCAGTCACATCCAGCTGATTAGACTGTTTCAGGAAGTAGGCCTCTTCAGGCCTCCCTGAAGATGGGCTCCCACATTTTTTGTGGGGGTCAGGTAGTAGGCTTTACTAGGCCTCCCTGAGGGCTAAATCCCTCATACTGTGGTACTAAGTGGCCCTGAGGTTGAACTATCAGTTAGTAGGTCTCATAAGGCCTCCCTGAAGGCAAAGCCCCATAGACAGTCAACTGGACTGCCAGTCTGGCCCAATGTCAGCTGTGGTTTTCAGGTAGTAGGCCTCTCCAGGCCTCCCTGAAAGTAAGCTCCTTCATGTCATGGTTCTCTGGTAGTAGGCCTCACCAGGCCTCCCTGGAGTTGAGTTCCAACATACTTTGAGTTTCCACTTAATGTGGTTTTTCTGGTAATGGGTAGTAGGCCTCTCTAGGCCTCTCTGTAAGCGAACTCCCATGTACTGTGGTAGGCATCACTAGGCCTCCCTTAAGTTGAGCTCCCACGTTTTGTGGTTGTCATGTAGCAGGCCTCTCCAGGCCTCTCTGTAAGTGAACTCCCATGCACTGTGGTTATCAGGTAGTAGGCCTCACTAGGCCTCCCTGAAGTTGAGCCCCCGCATACTGTGGTTGTCATGTAGTAGGCCTCTCCAGGCCTCTCTGTAAGTGAACTCCCATGCGCTGTGGTTATCAGGTAGTAGGCCTCACTAGGCCTCCCTGAAGTTGAGCTCCCACATACTGTGGTTATCATGTAGTAGGCCTCTCCAGGCCTCCTTGGAAGGTTAGCTCCCACTTACTGTGTGTTTCCACTTAGCATGGTGTTTCAGGTGGTAGGCCTCGCTAGGCCTCCCTGAAGTTGAGCTCCCACATACTGTGGTTGTCATGTAGTAGGCCTCACCAGGCCTCCTTGAAGGGTTAGCTCCCACTTACTGTGTGTTCCACTGAGCATGGTTTTTCAGGTAGTAGGCCTCTCCAGGCCTCTCTGAAAGTGAGCTCCCACGTTTTGTGGTTATCAGATAGTAGGCTTCACCAGGCCTCTCTGAAGGTGAGCTCCCACATACTGTGGTTGTCAGGTAGTAGGCCTCTCCAGGTCTCCCTGAGTAGTTTCACTGTGGTGCTGGGTTTTGTAAGCTAGTGGCCGCTTACTTTCAGTTTAGCAGACCTTATCAGGCAGCTACCGAAGGTGAGCTTGCGCCCTGGCTCGACTCAAGTTTGTATTCTCTGCTACGGGTTCCCTCCTGGAACCTCTTTATCCTGCTACAGCCTGGTTGCCTACCAGGTAGATCTAATGCTCCCCTCACTGAGGGTCAGTATGAGTATGTGGTCTCCTGAGTCTGATCAGTCGGTCGTAGGCCTCTCATGAGGCCTCCCAGTTAGATCAGTCCTTAGGCCCTCACAGGCCTCCTTAGTGTTTTGAAACACAAACACTGGGTTGATCCGTGGATCGAGTAGAGAAACTCCCCTCGCTGGCAAGGGTTGTAAAGCACTATGCTGAGTCATACTCTCCAGGATATCCCGTCTCTGAGATCCGGTCCGAGTGGTTCACTGCCTGCTTCGCAGTCCCTCGGGTTGGATGCCTTCCTAAAGGCAAGTGTCCAGAGGCTCTGTCTTCGGACAGACAGGAAGTGGCCAGACTGTAGTGTCTTATATGGTGACACCAGGTCAGGCCTGCCTGGTGGCATTTCAGGTGGCACGTTCCCCTGAATAGTGACTGGCTGGGGTTCCCTCAGGTTCCCTAGCCACATTCCCTAGAAGGGACCCCTTCTAAGAAGTTGAAGTTGTGGTCCTAGGCCCTTGAGCAGGCCCAGGTAGACCTTTCACTAAACTATGTTTATGGAGGTTTTCTGTGGTATCATATAGCTTGGGCTATGACCGTAGGGAGTGCTGTCACTGACAGCCCAGTGTGACCTGGGGGTGAGTGGTTCTAGCGTTCTTTTGAATTGCCGGTTCTGACAGTTGTCACTGCCATTGGGCATGCACTCCCCTTAGCATGGTGGCGTTGGTATATCGTTCCCCATTGCGTCATTCTGACGTAGTGTAGAGTTCCCTTTCGAAAGGGAACGTCTCAGGTTACGACTGTAACCTATGTTCCCTGAGAACAGGGAACGAGACACTACGTCTTCCTGCCATGCCTCGGGGCCTGCCTGCAACAGTCCCTTCAGACGATAGGATGTTTGTCATGTTTGCAAGGCGCCCTTTTATACTTGCAGGTCGCATGTTAATCATTCACGTTAATGATTCACGGGCTGTCGCCGGTCAATGTGATTGCCGTGATTTGATATTGATTTCAGACACCTGTCACGCCTGAGGCGTTCCCCATTGCGTCATTCTGACGTAGTGTCTCGTTCCCTGTTCTCAGGGAACATAGGTTACAGTCGTAACCTGAGACGTTTTCTGTTTCAGAATGGGAGGTATGTTAAACCTAAGAAAGCAGAGTAAGTCAAGCCTGTTTCTGAAAGAGAGGTAACTTATGCTCAGAGTCAGTTACCATGGTAACTTACTCTGTGAACCTAACCTGGTCAGGAGCAGGTTTTCTTTGGTAAACCCAGAGTTTCTTTCGGTCTCCTCCCATTTTTTAAAGAGGAAGCAGTGTTTAAACACCTCATTCATTCTTTCAGTGCCTTTTTATTAATAAAATTAATATTTTATTAATAAATAAAAGATTGCTATTTTCTACTGCTGTTTTGTTTGTTGTTGTTTTTTTTAATAAAATGAAGTCTATATAACTCCTTAACTGGCAACTGAAAATACAGTAGTAGATTAGAGTTACATAATGTAGTTCTAAACAAATTCTACAGAATTAAACTCTGGCATTTACTGAAAATCACTGAACTGTTCATCTGTGCAACAGAAGTTGCTGGACGCCTGGACCGTCCTCCTGCTGTTCTTCCACACTCTGGGGACGCGGGGAGAGATAAGAATACCTGTTTATACTTAGATTCTATAGGCTACTCCACATAAAAATGTGAAAAAATGTGAATGTGTAGATTGTTTGATGTGTAGACACATAATATTAACATTACCTCTGTAGGCCTCTCTGTGGCAGCAGAAACTCTTTATCCCCATGTGATGAGCATTTGGTTGAGTACACATTATAACACTATTTATCATAATTTCTGCTGTATTGAGTAGGCGACTTACAACTGCCTGGGGTTCTGTTGGGGCAGGAGGCTCCAAAAGAGAGATATTACCACCAGAATCTATTGAGATCAACTAAAACCCTAACCCAAAGTAAAATATATGGAAATATAAAAAATAGCCAATATAAAAAATAACACATATGTAAACCTCTTACATTTTATGAAGGCCCTTGGATCTTTGGGACTGGGTCTGAAGTCCCTCCAGGAATTCCCTCAGCCGAAAATGCTGCTGCACTGCTAGACACTGAATGCTATTTAGTTATTTAATATGTCAAATGTTTGTAAAGTCAGGTAGCCTACACCCATGATATGCTCAAGCCTTACTTGAATGAATTATGTTTTTATATTTAATTTTTAGCTGCTGCCATGTTCTTTTAATGCCTACAGGATTGCACCTAAATGAAAATGAAAATTAGGTTGAATAACATACTGTTCTTCCAGTTTCACCTCTCATACTATAACAGTTGGGTAAGTTACTTGTATTACTAACTACAAATGACATCTTCAACAGTGTAATTAGATTAATGTAATAATGACTATCTTTAGAAATTATTGGTCTACTTATTAATTACTAAATCCCATGTCAACCTTAAACACTTGAACAATACAAGGAGAGACAAGAAACCGCACTTTTAATGCTTTCAAATAAACAATATACAATTGCATGAATTATTCTTGAATTGACCCAAGTGTGTAGAGGGAGAAGGTTACATTAAAAATATACCTTTTAAAAATGTATGTTAAATAGCCTATTGTCACGTTTTGGGTTTGTTCTTGTCATGTTTCTGTGTCATGTCTTGTTTCCATGTCTGTCATGTGATTCCCTGTTTGTCATGTAATCCTGCCATGTCTTGTCATTGGTTTATTGTCTGATCATTGTTCACAGGTGTCCCTTGTTTTGTCATTAGTCTGTGTATTTAAGCCCTCATGTTTGCCATATGTCTTTGTCAAGTATTGTTTCCTGTAATTCTGCTGTAGTGTAAGTTTCATGTTCTTGCCATGGTTTCTTGTTTTCATGCCACGTCATGTTTTTGTTTCATGTTTTGTTTTAGTTAAAATAAACTGCACTTGGGTTCTCATTTACAACTTGCCTCCAGTGAATCCCTTATTACAGAATACTTGACCTACAACAATGAACCCAGCGGTTGCCCTCCTGAACCTACGCCAGGGGAATCTTCCCATTGAATCGTATGTGGCAGAATTTTGTGAACTCTCTCACCTGGTGGACTTTAATGATGTGGCGCTCAAAGACATTTTTAGGGTAGGTTTGAATGAGCCTGTTTGCTCCCAGCTACCTGGGGGAAAAATTCATTGGTCTCTGGCACAATACATGGACTATGCCCTATTATTGAGCGGTTCCTCATTTACTGTGGGTTTTGAGGAGAAGCCCCACAAACCCACAGTATCTGCCAAGCCTGAGCCACTTCACGTCATGCCTGCCAAGCCTGAGCCACTTCACGTCATGCCTGCCAAGCCTGAGCCACTTCACGTCATGCCTGCCAAGCCTGAGCCACTTCACGTCATGTCTGCCAAGCCTGAATCTCTTCACGTCATGCCTGCCAAGTCCGAGTCTGTTCACGCCACGTCGGCCGCCGAGCCGGTGTCTCCTGACAAGATGGCCGCCGCCACGCCTGTGTCTCCTGACAAGATGGCCGCCGCCAAGCCTGTGTCTCCTGACAAGATGGCCGCCGCCGAGCCTGTGTCTCCTGACAAGATGGCCGCCGCCACGCCTGAACCTGAGCCCTCAGCAGAGATGGCCGCCGCCACGCCTGAACCTGAGCCCTCAGCAAAGATGGCCGCCGCCACGCCTGAACCTGAGCCATCAGCAAAGATGGCCACCACCACGCCTGAACCTGAGCCCTCGGCAGAGATGGCCGCCGCCACGCCTGAACCTGAGCCCTCGGCAGAGATGGCCGCCGCCACGCCTGAACTTGAGCCCTCGGCAAAGAAGGCTGCCACGAATTGTTAGGCTGCCACGCCGCCATGGTCCCCTGACCTGTCTGGTCCACCCTGGCCACCTGACCTGTCTGGTCCGCCCTGGCCTCCAGCACAGCCGGGTCCGCCCTGGCCTCCTGCACTGCCGGGTCCGCCCTGGCCTCCTGCACTGCCGGATCCGCCCTGGCCTCCTGAACTGCCGGATCCGCCCACGCCTTGCCACGGCCCAGGTCCGCCCACGCCTTGCCACGGCCCAGGTCCGCCCTGGCCTCCAGCACAGCCGGGTCCGCCCTGGCCTCCAGCACAGCCGGGTCCGCCCTGGCCTCCAGCACAGCCGGATCCGCCCTGGCCTCCAGCACAGCCGGATCCGCCCTGGCCTCCAGCACAGCCGGGTCCGCCCTGGCCTCCTGCACTGCCGGATCCGCCCTGGCCTCCTGCACTGCCGGATCCGCCCACGCCATGCCACGGCCCAGGTCCGCCCACGCCTTGCCACGGCCCAGGTCCGCCCACGCCATGCCACGACTCAGGCCCATCCACGCCATGCCACGTCCCATGTCCTGTCCCCCTGCACGGGGCTAATTTATGCATCCTTAATATGCACTGTTAAATACTATTTTATTAAAAAACACAATTATAATTATATTACAGGATACTAAAATGAATAGCCTATATTAAATTTATAAAATAATATAGTTTATATTTAACTTGTTTTTTTTGTTTGTTTGTTTTTTCAAGCTTTTGCTTTGGTTACACTTCATTTCAATGGTCCACTTTAGACATTGTACTAACTATAAGTAACTTTGCAACATGTCAACTAAGTCTCATTAAAATATTAGTAAACTGTAGTAGACTGTTAGGTTAGGTTAGGTTAGGGTTAGAGGTTATGGGTTAGTAGAATAAGTTGACATAGTTGCAAAGTTACTTACAGTCTGTAGAATGTCTGTTAGAGGAGCATCAAATGTTAGCTGATATTAAGCAGACAGTTTACTAATACTCTAATGAGAGTTAGTTGACATGTTGTTGCAAAGTAGTTAGTACAATGTCTAAAGTGGACCCTCGAAATAAAGTGTTACCCTGGCTTTTGTCTCCTTATATATCAGCTCAATTTACTCAAGACTAGTTTGTTTATTTGACACTGGATTTTATTATTTTAAGATTGAAATGTGATTGGAACAAGGCTAAAATAGCCCAAGACAATTTTATGTGATCTTCATAAAACAAAAGGAAAAAGTTTTTTTTTATTATACCAATAAGATTTTTCCTGTGTAAATGTATTATTTTCCCCACAAAGTTAAATTAAGAATGTAATATTGAACAAAACAAAACCCCATCTGATAATGTAATATTTTATTCTTACATACAGTGATTTAATTTACAAGCATGATGTATGCATACATGATTCAATTTAACATGTTCCTTTTCTTTCCAAATTAAGACACACTGATATAATATACATTTTTATCTAAATGTATAACATAACTAAATGTTTTTATTTATTTAATTGTAATGTAATTTTATTTTATTTTATTAAAGAAAGGTTTATTGAAAAGGCCCTTCATTTATTACTATCCCAGTGAATAATCATAAGACTGACAGGCCATCAGACAGAAAGTAAATTCAGGCACTCCTTTGTAAATCATTGTTCAATCAACAGCAAATATCATAATTTGCTGATATTGAGAGCTGACCAAGCATTCAAACAACTTCTCTCAGTAGCGCAAAAGTTCATCCAAAGGCAAACATCAGTTTTTGATGAGCATGTAAAGCGAGATGATGGCTCCACCTTTTTGTGGCACCGCAAACTCAAGTGTTGACAAGAAGAAACAGCTGTTCTTCAGAAATATCCTTACATGAAACAGGGCACATTGTTGGCAAAGGGAGGGAACAAACATACTATTGATTAGATAAACCAACACTGCTGTAGTGCTGTGAGTTTCTATTGACACTGCCTCATTTGACATGAATGTTATGTATGTACTGTGAGTCAAGACTGCAGTACATTGACTCGTTAATCAGAAGTGCTGAGTTCAAGTCAGTTCAAGAGTAATTCCTGGGAAAGTGTAAATTCTGACCATTGAGTTGAGAACAAAGCTTTAGATTTGACCAATTTACAATAATTTACAATCCATATCAAATTCTGAATGTAATATGTAGGCTTAGAGAAATGATTAACATTACATTATACAATATATACTGTGGGGTTCAAAAGTCTGAGACCACATTGAAACCTGAAAATAAACAAGTTTGAAGATGTGAGGTAAATGAGAAATATATGAAATAGCCTATTTAAGATTCTGTTTTTAGGTCATTCATTAATTAATAAAAGAGATATTAAAACAGACAGTTGTTAATCTATGGACAACATCTATGTGAAAGGAAAACCTTTTGACCACAAAAGCTAACAACCGTTTTAAAAGAGACAACATGGATTCTTCCTCCAGGGGGCGCATGGGGTATAGAAACCGTCATTGTCCTCATGTCACAGTCACACTGCAAACATGTAGGCTAGTTGAATAAATATATTAATGCCAAAGATAAATGATTGACATGCAAGTTGAAATCCGACCAAAAACAATCTATCCAGTGCTTGGGGTCTATATGACCCCAATCGACTTTTCCGTACATGGTTCCCATCAGTTGCATACACTATTTCTTTTTCTTTTTCTCCATTATCTATGGATCTATGGTCATATAGACCCCAAAAGATCAGGAATGTAAACAGGAAACTATGGGCATATGAGGGTTAAGTAGAGCACGTTCGCACATGCGCAGTCTTTAAAAACGGTGCTTTAAATCTCTTGACAAACTAAAAGACATAAATGACATTTGTATGTATTCTAAATAAAAGACACAGGTTGTACTGAATGTCATCTTGCTTATTTTGCTCAAGATGAGGATTTATTAAGTTCACATGTCATGCTAACTAGAAACTATGCTTCTAGGTCGAGATCGTCTCGGTTACTGTTGTAACCCTCGTTCCCTGAAGGAGGGAACGGGAGACGTAACGTCGACGTGACAACGTAATTGGGATCACTTCAGGGAGCCCTATCAACTTCGAGTGTCTACAGAACGAGCCAATGAACGTTGGCGTGTGTGAATCGCGTCACGCGCCCCCGCCCCGCCGCGCGGGTATAAACAGGAAGCGGGCGCACGCACACATTGTTTTTCGCTGAGGAGCCGAGATTTGTGACGGCCATGCAGCGATGGTCAGCAACGGTGGCGACGGGACGTTACGTCTCCCGTTCCCTCCTTCAGGGAACGAGGGTTACAACAGTAACCGAGACGTTCCCTTTCAGTCGCTCACGTTCGACGTAACGTCGACGTGACGACGTAATTGGGATCCCATGGAAAACGCCACGGTTGCTGCCACATCCAGCGCCCTACGCAAGACTCTCAGACCCCCAACTGTTGGGGCGGAAGTCCTGCGTAGAGGGAGTTCAACTGCTGTTCCATTACACCCCACACAGCGGAACTCTAGGATAACACTGGGAAAGCGTACCTCTCCAGAGGAAAGAACGCTGCGGAGCCACATCCTGCCCGAAGGGAGGTAACATGTGGAGAATACACATATGGACTGGCCGAAGGGGCAGTGCGACATATGGAATGTCACTGGGGTGGCTCCAACCGAAGGGGGAGACACACCGGATAGTGACGGCAGAGCAGACTCTGCCAAGGGAAGACACGGGCTCACCGCAGGGAGCTGGTCGTGGAAGAATACACATATGGGATCGCCGCAGGGATCGCACATATGGAACCCAGCCTAGCACAAGTTACACAAGCATACGAGCACTAGGCCTGGCGTCGGACGCTCCGCAACGTCCGACTGCCGAAGGGGTGCGGAGGAACTCACAGGGTTCGCCAATGGGGAACTCGACTGGAGTAAAAAAGCGCACGTATCCGTTCCTAGGAAGGGAGTGGCGCAGCAAGCCGACACTAGAGCGGGAACTTCGGTGTTACCGGCTAGTAGAAGCGAGCACACAGGAAGAAACCGGCTCAACACGTAAGCTATAAAACCTAGCGAACGTGTTAGGTGTCACCCAGCCCGCAGCTCTACAGATGTCTGTCAGCGAGGCGCCGTGTGCCAGCGCCCAGGAAGAAGCGACACTCCTAGTGGAGTGGGCTTTCAACCCAGGGGGGCAGGGCACGCCTTGGGCTTCGAAAGCCAAGGCGATGGCATCCACTATCCAGTGGGCCATCCTCTGCTTGGAGACAGCCTTCCCTTTCTGCTGGCCTCCGTAACAGACGAAGAGCTGATCTGAGGTCCTGAGGCTTTGCGTTCTGTCCACGTACAGACGCAGAGCGCGAACGGGACAGAGAAAAGCCAGGGCTGGGTCTGCCTCCTCCGAAGGCAGCGCTTGCAGGTTCACTACCTGGTCCCGGAAGGGAGTGGTAGGAACCTTGGGCACGTATCTGGGCCGGGGTCTCAGGATGACGTGAGAGTTATCCGGGCCGAATTCTAGGCACGATTCGTCGACCGAAAATGCATGCAGGTCCCCTACCCTCTTGATAGAGGCCAATGCAACCAGGAGTACTGTCTTACAGGACAGGATTTTTAACTCAGCTGATTGCAGAGGCTCAAAGGGTGGTCTCTGAAGTGCCGAAAGGACCAGAGACAAATCCCAAGAGGGTATAGAGAGTGGGCGAGGAGGATTCAGTCTCCTCGCTCCCCTCAGGAACCTGACGATCAGGTCATGCTTTCCCAAAGACTTACCATCAACAGCATCGTGATGTGCAGCAATAGCGGCAACATACACTTTAAGGGTGGAGGGAGACAGCCTTCGCTCCAGCCCTTCTTGCAGGAAGGAAAGCACGGCTCTGATCGAGCAAGATCGGGGGTTCTCCTCGTGAGAGGAGCACCAGTCAACGAACAGGTTCCACTTCAACGCATAGAGGCGCCTTGTAGAGGGGGCTCTAGCGGAAGTGATGGTGTCAACTACCGCAGGGGGTAGGTCACCTAGAACCTCCGCGTCCCGTCCAGGGACCAGACATGGAGTTTCCAGAGGTCTGGACGCGGGTGCCATAAGGTGCCCCGTCTCTGAGAGAGCAGGTCTTCTCTCAGAGGAATGGGCCAGGGAGGGGCTGTCGCGAGGAGCACTAGTTCCGGGAACCAGGTCTGGTTGGGCCAATACGGCGCAACTAACAAGACCTGCTCCTCGTCCTCCCTGACTTTGCACAAGGTCTGTGCAAGAAGGCTCACTGGGGGAAACGCATACTTGCGAAGGCCCCGGGGCCAGCTGTGTGCCAGAGCATCCGTGCCGAGGGTCCCCTCGGTCAGAGAATAGAACAACTGGCAATGAGACGTGTCCGGGGCGGCAAACAGATCTACCTGAGCGGTCCCGAAGCGCCTGAAAATCAGCTGGACCACCTGGGGATGGAGTCGCCATTCTCCCGGTAGCACCTGCTGCCGTGAGAGCTCGTCGGCTGCACGGTTGAGCAGGCCCGGAATGTAAACGGCACGAAGCGACCTCAGATGCTTCTGACTCCAGAGGAGGAGATGGCGGGCGAGTTGTGACATGCGGCGGGAGCGTAGACCACCTTGGCGGTTGATGTACGCAACAGTCGCAGTGCTGTTCGTAAGGACCAGTACATGCTTGCCTAGTAGCAGCGTTTTGAAACGGCGCAGTGCAAGACGTACTGCTAACAACTCGAGGCAGTTGATGTGCCAATGCAGTTGAGGCCCCGTCCACAGACCTGAAGCTGCATGCCCGTTGTACGTGGCCCCCCCAGCCGGTGGTAGAGGCATCCGTGGAGACCACAGAGTGCCTGGACACTTGTTCCAGGGGAACACCTGCCCGCAGGAACGAAGGGTCCGACCACAAGCTGAGAGTTTAGCGACAGTGCGGAGTCACTTTGACCCGGCACGAGCCGCTCTGCCACGCCCATCTCGGGACTCGATCGTGGAGCCAGTGTTGGAGCGGCCTCATATGAAGCAATCCGAGCGGCGTAACCGCGGCTGCAGATGCCATATGCCCCAGGAGCCTCTGAAACAGTTTCAGTGGTGCCGCTGTTCTGCGTCTGAGCGTGCTCACGCAGTTCAACACTGACTGGACACGGGCCTCGGTGAGGCGCACTGTCATGTTGATCGAGTCCAACTCCATACCAAGAAAAGAGATCCTCTGCCCGGGGGTGAGTTTGCTCTTTTCCCAGTTGACCCGAAGCCCTAGGTGGCTGAGGTGACTGAGCACCATGTCCCTGTGTTCGCACAACTGCTCTCTCGACTGGGCCAGAATCAGCCAGTCGTCGAGGTAGTTGAGGATGCGAACACCACGCTCGCACATGGGAGCAATGGCCGCCTCCGCGACTTTCGTGAAGACGCGGGGCGACAGGGCCAGCCCGAAGGGTAAGACCTTGTACTGATATGCCCGTCCCTCGAACGCAAAGCGGAGAAACGGTCTGTGTCGAGGGAGAATCGAGACATGAAAGTACGCTTCCTTCAGGTCGATCGCTGCAAACCAATCTTGGGGACGGATGCATTTGAAAATGCGTTTCTGCGTAAGCATCTTGAACGGTAGCCTGTGAAGGGACCGGTTCAGGACGCGCAGGTCCAAGATTGGTCGTAACCCACCACCTTTCTTGGGTACAATGAAGTACGGGCTGTAGAAGCCGGTCTTCATATCGGCTGGAGGGACCGGCTCGATCGCGTCCTTTGCCAGTAGGACTGTGATCTCCGCCCTGAGCACGGGGGCATTGTCCGCCAGAACACGGGTGAACAGGATGCCCTTGAAAGCAGGGGGCGCCGGGCGAACTGAATCGCATAGCCGAGTCTGATGGTACGGATGAGCCAGCGAGACGGGCTGGGAAGCGTTAACCAGGCTCCCAGAGACCGAGCAAGCGGGACTAACGGCACCACAGACGTACCCGGGGTGGGGCAGCGCGGCGGAATGCAGGGACCCGACTCGGACGGCACAGCGGCCCGAAGTGGGGTCTGAGTGTGTGGTGCAGCACATACCTGCTTCCGTCGAAGGGCAGAGTGAGTGTGTGGAGGCGACAGCACGTCCGGAACACAGCCACTGCTGCTCGCTGGCGATGAAAGAGGGGCTCGGGAGTGACAAGGCATGGCGGCGTCGTCGACTGCCAAGCGCGCCCTCTTGGGGCCCAGAGGTTTCAGAAATTGCTCTTTTTTTGAAAATGTGGGTACCACTGACCCGAGAACAAAAAGAAAAGGAAACAAAAGATTCTCCGCCCGGCCCTCCAACGGGGGAAGGAGTGGTGCCTTCGCCATCTCCTGAAGAGCAACTTGATCCACCTCTGGGCCGCCCGTCTCAGGGTCGTTTGCACCGTCGCTTGCCTCCTGGTTTGGCAGCGGCCTGGACGGGCGGGGTCGGCTTTCTGCGGCTTGCTCCACGCTGAGGCCTGGATGATGGCTGCTGCTGCTGGGGCTTGGCGGGAGCGGAGGACGTCGCAGAAGGCCGACCTCGGCGACGAGTAGACGGAGGGTCTGCAGCCGGCGGACGGGTGGGAGCAGCAGGGGTCCGCCGGGGCAGGATGTGCCGGATGGCCTCCGTCTGCTTCTGTGCAAGCCCGACCTTCTTGGCGGCCCGGGAAAGCATAGCAGTCCATTCTGGATCTGGCTCGGACAACGCTACACACCCCGAGGGGGGCAACGCAGCCGAGTCGTCATTTCCAGAGGACAGCTCCCCCTCCGATGCTGCGATCGACATCTGATCGTCAGCTGGAGCCCCAAAGGAAACGGTTGGCCGTTCCGGAGAAGGACCAAGACGTTCACTAAGGAGCCCCAATGGCGACAGCGCTTGTGAGGCGTGAGGGGCCCGCGGAGGATGACTCGACGGGGAAGCCCTCACAGTAATCCTCAGATCACCCTGGTCATGCACCGAAGTAGGTCTATTCTGCGGGGCAGAATAGATACTAGATCGGGGCATAGGCGAGGGGACTGCACCTCCCTTGAGGTAAGCGAGTCTCGATCTAAGCGCTGCGATAGTCATATTCCCGCAATGGGAACATGAACTATCCACAAAAGCTGCCTCAGCGTGTTGAATGCCCAAACACGAGAGGCAACAAGCGGAATGACATCTTGAAAAAGACGCAGGGTCACGCTTGTGTTGCTCTTTTAGTGAAAAAAAAATAAATAAATAGAAACTCTCTTTCAGTGCTGAGGCACCCAGGGGTAGCCGTGGTGTGAATAACACACAGGGGAAACGCCCACCGATACCGACACACACACACAATACACAAACAGCAGTGCTGTGAAAACAGCAGTTGAGAGCTGCAATGCTCGCGGCCACCGCTGATCGCGCCGTCACACCAACACGAATGAGAGTCTTCTCGTTCTCAGTAAGCAGTCTGTAGGTTCAGAAGTCAAACGAAAGCCCTGAAGTGATCCCAATTACGTCGTCACGTCGACGTTACGTCGAACGTAAGCGACTGAAAGGGAACTGTCGTTCCAACTACTTAACTCTGCAATGCTGTTTGCGAATGTTCGTTGGAACGATGGTTTAGGGAAACACCGACTCGTTAAACTATGCTGATAACGACGGAACTTGCGACCATAGTGCTTTTGGGAAACGCACCCCAGATTGGTACCTTTTGCTTCTGTCCCGTTCGTTTGTTAACTGAAATCAGTGTACGTTCGTGTCTTTATCACACTCTTCTCTCCCTTTCGTTTCATTCAAATGCAAATGGTGCCATGTTAAAGGGATAGTTACACCAAAAATGAAAATTCTGTCACAATTGACTCACCCTCATGTCGTTCAAAACAAAACCCGTAAGACTTTTGTTCACCTTCGGAACACAAATGAATATCTTTCTGATGAGAGCTTTCTGTCCCTCCATTGACAGAGCTACACAACTACCACTTTCAAGCCCCAGAAAGGCAGTAAAGGCATCATTAAACGTAATCCATGTGACACCAGAGGTTTAACCTCAATTTTACCAATTTATTTACAAAACATTAATCTCCAATGCGCGTTTAGGAGAGCCACAATGCATGCATGTTGTTGACATGAGATCGGATGTTGTTTACGTGTGCACGCATATGTGATTCATATTTTGTTAATAAAGAGGTAGGTTAAATTATAATTTTCCCCCGTAGGCATTTTCATATATAGCATAAACTGATCATTTCATATATGTTTAGCATAAAATGATATTATTATTATTTACAAATAACCTGTAAAAAGGAAAGTAAATCTTAAATTTCATCTTAAACCATGTAGAGTCTTTGTAATTTCATCATTGTGAGACATTTGGTTTAGAAGTGTTGGTGTGTGTTTTTATTTTCAGTGCATTCACTGGCACTTTTCTGAGAAAAATCCAGGGGACTGTAATTTATGCTCTTTATTATGCTTTATTGTGATTTTAATTAATTTCATTGGAAGGAAAAGTACAGTACATCATTATATCATGCATTACCAGAGAGTCTAAAGAATACAAAAATGCCCCCTTCAAGAACCCACTAAATAGATTATTCTTAGAGTTAACTAATACCCCTAGATCAAACCACAAAGAAAAAAATAAGTGGTGCAATATTTGGCAAAATATTTTTAGCCATTAATGCACTTCAACAATCAGCTTAAATCATTGTTATTGTCATTTTCAGTTATATATTTTAAAATTGTTGCTTTTTAGTGACAGATTATTGAGTCATCTTTAAATCAGCAGAAGTCAAGCAGGATCTTTTTATCCAGAGTTCTTCTGGTCCACACACTCGGTAGGAGTGCATGTGCAGCTCTCAACATATGTGTAGTGATGAAGGATCTCACTGCTATTGGCACACTTCAGCATCACCTCTCGACTGTTGGTTTTGTCCTCTCGACAGCAAGAACAGCTGTGCTTCATGATGTTCTCTTCCATTGAATACCTGTGCAGGTTTCCAAGAAAACACCAGTCATATGAGTGTAGCACAGTTGGATGTGAGTTTATCCTATTAAACAGTATCCATGAAGGAACTAAGGTGCACTTAAAAATTACTTCATGTTTATTACAAAGTCTTCAGAAAGAAAGTCTGACAAAATATTATGCAAACAATGTCAGTATAGTTACTCTATATCTCTAAGACTTTACAGTTCATCTGAGAATTGGAAAGACAAAAAAGAAAAATGTGTGTGATCAATAGGTGTGTAATGCTCTCACATTGATTTGGTATCACAGTGGCCAGTGCAGGAAGTGACTTCTACATCCTTGATGGAAGTGCAATCATTGACATGCAAACGGGTGAGGTTCTTCTCAAGAACACAGTTGCTGGGTTCACCTGAGAGATAATGGAAGCAGGTAAGCTTGTGACTCATGAACAGTACATGCATTGCATTTTAGGGCCTATTATGTTATTTATGATTTACTTAACATCTGTTAAATGATCTGGATGTGAAAGGTGGACACAATTATTTCAACATAAAAAAAATATTGTTTGAGTCAGGGTGTTAAGTATAAAAATATCTTACAGATTTCGCAACATCCATCTATGTCAAATTGAATTGTTCCCTGTAAAGACACAAAAAAATTAGAATAGAAAACGCTGTTTAAACATTTCATTCACATGTTCATGTTTTCTTAAAAAAAAAAAAAAAATGAATCTAAGGTTCAAACAGTTAACACTGCCATCTAGAGAATTATTGTATTATATTGTCACCACCCTGTTTTACTTTCTTTCTTGTATGAAACACAAAAGCTGTTATTTATAGCAGAATGCTGGTCTTTTTAATACAATGAAAGTAAATGTTGACCATGGCTGAAACTGACAACTGAAATGTAGGTCTTTTCCTCACACACTATAAAGAAGAATAAAGCACACAAGTTGTATGATTTTTTTTTTTTTTAATCAATTGTGCTAAGGAGCCCCGCAAATGATATGTGGGGAAGAAAAAATTTATTATATATATATATATTTATATAAAAAAAAAAAAAAAATATATATATATATATATATATATATATATATATATATACTGTATATACACACACATTTTCCAATTTCCAATTTATATATATCGTGGCCATGAGTTAAGAAATTGTTCCCACAATTTAATTTGTCCCCTCATTTTAGTAAATCATGGACACGTTAAATTAATTTGTTCCCTCATTTTGATTTAAATAAAACTAGGGAACAAATTATTACAATGTGGGCACGATTTAGTAAATCGAGGTAATGAACAAGTAAAACATGCTGAGGAAATAGTAAGTTGTGGGAACGCATTGTTAATTAGTGGCCACGATATACATATATATTATTTTTCCTACGTCATGTACAGGGCTCCCCTGACATCCCATAACTTGACATCCCCTGGCCCTCTTTTGTCTTTCGCTGCTTGGAACAACATGAGGTTGAGTAAATTAGGACAGAATTTTCCCCTCTTTGATATACTAAACAAACCCAACTGCAACTATTGTTTTGCTAAATTAGGTGTGTCTCTTAGACTGTGTTAATTGTTTTGAGAGCATTGACCTTAGTCTGGAGAAATGTGAAAAAGAAAGTTAAGAAAAACAGTGATCCTGTACTTCAAAACCACACATCCAAACTTAAGCACTAGCAGAAAGCAACAGTTAACACAAAAGACAAGCTTACAGGCACACAGTCCTCTGGATTAAAGTCTGGGCATTTTTTAATGCTCTCCACAATCACAAACGAGCCATTCACTTTATTGCAGGTACCAGTCGTACATTTGAACTTGTACCCCTCTCGATCCTAAACAAAAGTAGACAGATGACAAATGAGGATGTATACTTATACTTATACTGTACACTATACTTTATCTGATGAACTGAAAGAATGAAGAAAACATTGAGAATGTTTTACACTGTACCTGGAGAGTATGTATGGTGTTGTCTGGCGCATTATAAATACAGCATTTTTGTTGACATAATCCACAGCACTCTCCTTCTTTTTTCACATATTCATAGCACTTGAAGTGTAAAAAACAAGTTTATAGTTGAATAATTTGCTTATTTTGACAGACATATTAAGAAGAACCAAGGCCAGATTCACAAAACTTTAAGATCTTCTTAACTGTTATTTTCTTGTTTTCTAACTTATAAATAAAGTTAAAATAAAGTATAAAGTTAGTTATCCAAAAAAAAAAAATTTTTTAATCCTTTTTCTTAAGACAGAACTTAAGAAGATTGTTGTGCTTCCAGCACCTGTTCTTAGGAATCAATTGTCTGTGAATACGATATAATGGCTCAAGCTGTGTTTGCTGTTGTGTGCTGGTGAACAAATCTAAATCTCCACTTTAGAATTAATTCAGAAAAACCATATTGCATTAGAAAGTGACAGTCATACAGAATATATAGAAAATAAGTGTGTCGTGTAGATTTCAATTCTACTTACAGGTAGACTACCACAGTCACTTTGGCTCAAGTAACAGCACTTCTCAGAGCTCCTGTCAGTCATAAGCGAGCCATTGATTTCACGACAGGTTACATTTTCACATGTGTAACTGTGGACTTCTCCAATCTACCAAAAGACAAATAAACACCATGAAGATTGAAGAACAGAATAGATTAAATGTCTGCTGAACTGAAAGAATGAAGAAAAGTCTGAGATTGTTTTTAAATGTACCTCGAGAGTCTGTCTGGTGTTGTTTCGTGCATCATAAACACAGGCCACTTGTGTACATTCTCCACAGCACTGTCCAGCTTTTTTCTCATATTTAAACCCCTTGGAGTGAAAAACAAACAATTTTATACAGACTTTTTAACCAGTACTGAGGAGTAAAAGGTGATGTTTAAAGAAAGATGATCAGATAAGAAAACGAGAGAAATATAAAAATAAACTGTATGAAAGCAACGGCCAAAGTACATACAGAACAAGTGTGTATTTAGAGATTCTACTTACAGGATCACAGTTACTTTGACTCAAGTAAGAGCACTTCTCAGAGCTCCTGTCAGTCATAAGCGAGCCATTGATTTCACGACAGGTTACATTTTCACATGTGTAACTGTGGACTTCTCCAATCTACCAAAAGACAAATAAACACCATGAAGATTGAAGAACAGAATAGATTAAATGTCTGCTGAACTGAAAGAATGAAGAAAAGTCAGAGAATGTTTTTAAATGTACCTCGAGAGTCTGTCTGGTGTTGTTTGGTGCATCATAAACACAGGCCACTTGTGTACATTCTCCACAACACTGTCCAGCTTTTTTCTCATATTTAAACCCCTTGGAGTGAAAAACAAACAATTTTATTCAGACTTTTTAATCAGTACTGAGGAGTAAAATGTGGTGTTAAAAAGAAGATGATCATAAGAAAACAAGAGAAATATAAAAATAAACTGTAGTATGAAAGCAACAGCCAAAGTAGAAACAGAACAAGTGTAGATTTAGAGATTCTACTTACAGGATCACAGACACGTGAAACGCATTCTGTGATGTTCTTCACAATCCCAATCGTGCCATTAAGTTTAATGCAAGTAACTGTTTCACATTCGTGAGTGTGGACTTCTCCAACCTGACAAAAGACAGATAGACTCCATTGAAGAACAGAACAGACTGATCAAGTAAAAACAATTTTAACAAATACAAAAACTTAATTTTAATGCATTCATTTAATTAAGCCAGTCTTCCATCTATAATAGCTCATTAATATTAAATGAGCCCAGCTCACCTTATACTCAGTGTTATTGTACACACAGACATCTTTGGGCACTGAACAGAGAAAAATAAACAATTTTGGGAATTGCTTATAGAAAAAAATGGAAATTCTGATTTCATTTACTCACTCTCATATCATCCCAAAACCCATATAACCTTCATTCTTTCATAGAACACAAAAGAAGAAAGAATGCACTTTTCCAATCAGTTGCAATCAATGGGCACTGAAGCTTTAAAGTGCAAACGCAATAACGCAAAAACACCATGAATGTAACATAAAAGTGGATTATACTGCTGAATTCATTTAACACCTTTGAAGACATTGCAATATGTCCAAATTGGTACAAGTCATTTGGACTACATTTGTGACACATTCAGTGCTTTTGTATTCTTTTGGAAGCAAACGGTTTCTCCTCTTGTTTTCTATACGGTAGTCATACGGGTTTGGAATATTATGAGGAAAAGTAAAGGATGAGAGAAACTTTGAGACTTACCACAGGGTGGACAGCAACTGCCTTCAGATGTATTTGATGCTAACTCATATCCCAAATCACATGTCTTCCCAAAACACTTCTTAAAATCACAAACTGAATGGGTGAAGAATATTTATATTAATATTATTGAATGTATTGAATCATTTTTATGTGTTCATGGCTGTTATTAGGTCAAAGGAACATCGAGTTGTTAAATACTTATTTGATGTCTATGACGACAAGAAACATCAAGTGGTTAAATACTTATTTGATGTCTATGACGACAAGAAACATCAAGTGGTTAAATACTTATTTGATGTCTATGACGACAAGAAACATCAAGTGGTTAAATACTTATTTGATGTCTATGACGACACCAGCAGGTTCAAACTATGTGAAGGAAGGAAGTATTTTTATATAGCTTTTATTTTGTACTGATGTACACCCAAATGGTGTATTAGGGGGTCTCTTCTCACCCACCACCTGTGTGCGGCACACAGTGCAACGACGCCAGTATGCTCAACACACACCAGCTATAGGTCGAGCAGAGAAAGTGATAGAGCCAATTCAACGGATGGGGATTATTATTATTATTATAGGACATGATTGATAAGGGCCAATGGAAGGAATTTGGCCAGGACACCAGAGTACACCTCTACTCTTTACGAGAAATGCCATGGTAGTTTTAATGACCACAGAGACTCAGGTCCTCGGTTTAACATCTCATCTTAAGGACAGTGCCTGTTTTACAGTATAGTTTCCCCATCTCGATACTGAGGCTTTAGGACCCACACAGAACTTATGTTAATGTTGTGAGCACCCCCTGTCTGCCTTACTAACACCTCTTCCAGCAGCTACCTTGATTTACCAGAAGGTCTCCCATCCAGGTACAGACCAGGTATGGCTGCGGCGCCCCAGATGAGACATTTGTTTAATTTTAAATGTCTTTTAAGTGCTTGTGTGTTTTGAATTCCCTGTTGTTCTTGCCCATGCACCATGTGAGCAATTACAAACAACTTTTACTGTATTCATTGAAACTTCTGCTCAAAAGATTCCATTTATACATTTATATGTCTGTCAAACACATTTTTTAAATCTTGAATCAAGAGGAATCCCTATATCAGCTGTCTTTGACTCTTGATCAATCCTTGATGACTCACCACAAGTTGGACAGCAGTTTATAACAGTGCTTTTGTATCCGTCACCACAGGTCTCCATAGTTGAACACTTTAAAGGCTCTTTCAAAAGTGTGCCATAAAGACTGCAATTATGGATCTCACACTGATTTATCCATGTGTCCCCAGGCTGTAGGAGAAGATAGTTGATAGTTAGTTTTAATAATAATAATAATAATTCGTTACATTTATATAGCGCTTTTTCTGAGACCTCAAAGCGCTTTACATAGATGGGGGAATCTCCTCAACCACCACCAATGTGCAGCATCCACTTGGATGATGCGACGGCAGCCATATTGCGCCAGAACGCCCACCACACACCAGCTTACTGGTGGAGAGGAGACAGTGATAATTTTTGATAAGTTTTGGTAATTTTAGTTAGTTATTATTACAAATTATTTTGAAAATGTGTGACTTCTCTGACTAAAATGAGTTAAGATGCTGCAAGTTGGGTCAAACGCAGGGGTAGGGCCACAGCTAACAGGGCTGTTGGTAAGGGGGGGAAAGGGGGGAATGAGGGCCCTGGACAATGATTTCAGCCAAAACGTTCTGAGAAACCAGGACCCTGGAAACTCTAGCAACGGCCTGACAGCTAAGATGTTTCTAAGACCATGTACTGCTGTCTCACTGTTTCTTTGTGCAAGGCACAAGTGACATACCTTTCTAGGTAATCCATCAGGGCCAATGCAATCTACAATGGGAACGAAAATAACAACACAATCAAAAATATGACATAAAGGTGTATTAAACTAGCAAACAGAGAAAGTAAACGAAGTAACACTTCTTACCACAGTAAGCTGTACACAGATTTGATGTAATATCAACCCGATATTGGCCATCAGGACAGTAACAACCTTCTGCTACAGTTTGGTTACAATCTTTGCATTCATTGTCCCCATATATAGCATTGTACCTGGTTGAAAAGTACAACAGAAGAAGAAATTTGTAAGTGATAAAGACCAGAGCATTCAGTATAATAATTATAATACAACAATAGTAGTATAATATAAATACAATTATAATAGATATGGACTGATAAGGATTATTACGATGTACTGCAGGATTTTTCCACTTTAGGTCCACATGCCTTGTAGACTTTGCCACTGGGGCACTTGTATTCTGTTACAGAAATCAATGACAAGAATCATGGCCCTTTCAGTTCCAATATTGTAATATCATGAATTACAACAGTGAAAGTACAATCAAACATATACACACACATTATACATACACGTTAATGTTACTACAATCGTGAGTGCATTTGTGAGTTTACCACATAGCCCTTTGAGGATAGGGGAGCTTCTCCAGTCCACACAGATAGACGTCTGGCCACATAGCTGTGCATAGGCCTCCACACTGGCACAGGCAGCAGACTCATTTTTCAATCTGAGTACATCATATTTACATGCCTCATAATAGCCCTGATAGGGAACGCCATTGTGGCAGCTGTAAAACACACTGTGGACAGAATGCAAAATTGTGAGCCCCAAATAAATTACATTTCACATATCTTAGTAGAGCATAACTAAAAAAACATGTGAATTGTATTAACATCATGATTTAATTCTGTTTAATAACACTTTTAATAGAAAACTTTGTTACGAACAACTCTGTTTGTCCTTTGCCTTACTTGCTCTTGATGACTTCACAGACAGTTGGAGGTGGTCCTGGAGTAGGAGTATGTGGTCCTGGAGGAGGAGGAGTAGGAGGTGGAGGTAATTTACATCCTGGGGGGACCATCCAAAACTGTGCCGCGTGCTCACATGATTTGTCAATTGTTCCATTAGGAAGTCTGCAGTCATCTGTGGTGCTGTTGTCACAAACCCCTACAGAATATCAACAGAATTTCAAAAAATGAATGAACAGAACCACAAGCCAAACTGTGTACCATGATGGGGAATTTTCAGCTGCAATAAATCAGGATGGAGAAGGAACTTTACTGACCAATTCAACAACAACTACATTCAGGTAGAGTCTAAATTTAGCTACTCTTTTAAGAAAACAATTTTTGCTATATTTTTACAACTTTATGCTTCACTTGAGACATGTCAAGCTTCGCTGATAATTAAAGTCTTTCATTATACAACTAGATCTGTACTCACCACATTGCCCCCGAGTATTATGATGGAAGTAGGAGAATGGGAGTTTGATTAGGATGCTCATATAACTGACTGTAATTAAAGTTTTGATTTCAGAGATGTTAAGAGTCGTTTCCATGCCAGTAGTGGTGATGATGATGCTATTGTTTATGTATGTTGGGTTCTTCATTACATCATCAACATAGACCTAAGGGAAATATTTATGTTGAAAGTTGTAATAATGTGTATTACATGAATTTGTTGTAGAGCAGTATTGCAGAATAAACTCATATTAGCATGGAAAAATGTCTTTCTTTGTGTTGATTGTGTTTTGAGGAGGTTTTTAATTCAAGGTAAGCATTCCCTCAGTAACTGCAGGACTTATTTGGATTTCTGCAGTACAGGATTACATTTCTGAGAGGGTTTTGTGAGGGGAAATCGTCAGCATGGGGGATCTAAATTAAGGGGGAACGGTAAGAAAGAAAATCACTGCAAGAAGAGCGCAGGTGTACAAGTGAAATTCAGCGTGAGTGGGATACTAAAAACTTGCAGGAGTGGGTGGGAGTGAGATTAAACAATCCTGTGCAGACCTAGTTTTAAACACTAGGCATGTTTTTTCAAGAGACTGAGTTTTTGTAAACAAATTTTTTTGAATAAACTTACTTTGACCACTTTATCATTGTCACTTGTCAGCTTGATTTTGTAGGATTTGTAATACACAAGCACATACTCAGGGCAAGCAAGATCAGTATCACAATAATAGTTTTTAACATGGACACTGATATTATATCTTGGGATGATTTCTTCGAACAAAACATAAGTGCAGTTTCCTTGAAAAGCATAATATTGTCCATCAAAAGTTCTATAATGTGGGTCACCCCAGGAACTGCATACACCTGTTGGAGAATAAAACAGAGATAAATATAATACACTGCCAAAACAACATAATCTTTGATAGCATCTTTAAGATCAATTTGAACAAAATGTAAAAAACGTTTTTTTTTTTTTAATATTTATATAATTTAAACTCACATTCACACTCGTACTGAAAGCAGCAGCCGTTTTTATAATACGCCTTCACAGGATAAAGTCCATTAACACATGAAGGTGGAATTGGTGGCTCACATACAGGTTCTGTTACGATTTTTCCATCTTTGCACGTTTTGATAGTGCATTCATTTGTCTATTATAAATAAAAGAGTTAAAAAATATTGATGAACAAAGGTTAATAAAATAGGGTCAAAATTAATTTGAGGTCTTTTGTCCTACAGAAGAATACAATAATACAAAGTAACCGTACACTGAAATAATAAACACAAATAGTATGTGAGGACTGTTTAGTCTCTCTTATTACCATGCGGTTGTCGAATTTAATCTGTTTTACAATATGGCAAGAAGAGTTGCAATAAGTAGTGTAGCACTCATCCTGTTGACTGTAAATTGTTGATCCTGTAATTACAGTAAAAGGTTTGCAGAGGCAAAAAAATAACAATTTAAATTTCAAAACTGTTTTAAAATCATGTGAACTTCAATGTGACTAAATCAATCTAATAAGCAACTTTACATGGACTACACAGACAAAATAAAATAAAAATTGCCATAAAATCAGTACTTACCTCTTGGGTATTTTGTATTTCCAAATGTGCAGTAACATGTGGTTGTTGTATTAGTAGGTGTTGTAGGACTTTTGGTTGTTGTTGTAGATGATGGTGTTACAGTAGTAGTGGTAGTATGTGTTGTAGAAGTTGTGGTTGTGACTGTAGTAGTTGTAGAAGTAGCGGTAGATGTTTCTGGTGTTGTAGATGGTGTTACAGTAGTAGTGGAAGTAGGTATTGTAGGAGTTGTAGTTGACACTGTTGTAGCTGTAGAAGTAGCGGTATATGTTTCCGGTGTTGTAGATGGTGGTGTTACAGTAGTAGTGGAAGTAGATATTGTAGGAGTTGTAGTTGACACTGTTGTAGTTGTAGAAGTAGCGGTATATGTTTCCGGTGTTGTAGACGGTGGTGTTACAGTAGTAGTGGAAGTAGATATTGTAGGAGATGTAGTTGACACTGTAGTAGTTGTAGAGGTAGCGGTATATGTTTCCGGTGTTGTAGATGGTGGTGTTACAGTAGTAGAGGAAGTAGATATTGTAGGAGTTGTAGTTGTGACTGTAGTAGTTGTAGAAGTAGCGGTATATGTTTCCGGTGTTGTAGATGGTGGTGTTACAGTAGTAGTGGAAGTAGATATTGTAGGAGTTGTAGTTGACACTGTAGTAGTTGTAGAGGTAGCGGTATATGTTTCCGGTGTTGTAGATGGCGGTGTTACAGTAGTAGTGGAAGTAGATATTGTAGGAGTTGTAGTTGACACTGTAGTAGTTGTAGAGGTAGCGGTATATGTTTCCGGTGTTGTAGATGGTGGTGTTACAGTTGTAGAGGAAGTAGATATTGTAGGAGTTGTAGTTGTGACTGTAGTAGTTGTAGAGGTAGCGGTATATGTTTCCGGTGTTGTAGATGGTGGTGTTACAGTAGTAGTGGAAGTAGATATTGTAGGAGTTGTAGTTGACACTGTTGTAGTTGTAGAAGTAGCGGTATATGTTTCCGGTGTTGTAGATGGTGGTGTTACAGTAGTAGTGGAAGTAGATATTGTAGGAGTTGTAGTTGACACTGTAGTAGTTGTAGAGGTAGCGGTATATGTTTCCGGTGTTGTAGATGGTGGTGTTGTTACAGTAGTAGTGGAAGTAGATATTGTAGGAGTTGTAGTTGACACTGTAGTAGTTGTAGAGGTAGCGGTATATGTTTCCGGTGTTGTAGATGGTGGTGTTACAGTAGTAGTGGAAGTAGATATTGTAGGAGTTGTAGTTGTGACTGTAGTAGTTGTAGAGGTAGCGGTATATGTTTCCGGTGTTGTAGATGGTGGTGTTACAGTAGTAGTGGAAGTAGATATTGTAGGAGTTGTAGTTGACACTCTTGTAGTTGTAGAAGTAGCGGTATATGTTTCCGGTGTTGTAGATGGTGGTGTTACAGTAGTAGTGGAAGTAGATATTGTAGGAGTTGTAGTTGACACTGTAGTAGTTGTAGAGGTAGCGGTATATGTTTCCGGTGTTGTAGATGGTGGTGTTGTTACAGTAGTAGTGGAAGTAGATATTGTAGGAGTTGTAGTTGACACTGTAGTAGTTGTAGAGGTAGCGGTATATGTTTCCGGTGTTGTAGATGGTGGTGTTACAGTAGTAGTGGAAGTAGATATTGTAGGAGTTGTAGTTGACACTGTTGTAGTTGTAGAAGTAGCGGTATATGTTTCTGGTGTTGTAGATGGTGGTGTTACAGTAGTAGTGGAAGTAGATATTGTAGGAGTTGTGGTTGTAGAGGTAGCAGTATATGTTTCTGGTGTTGTAGATGGTGGTGTTACAGTAGTAGAGGAAGTAGATATTGTAGGAGTTGTAGTTGTGACTGTAGTAGTTGTAGAGGTAGCGGTATATGTTTCCGGTGTTGTAGATGGTGGTGTTACAGTAGTAGAGGAAGTAGATATTGTAGGAGTTGTAGTTGTGACTGTAGTAGTTGTAGAAGTAGCGGTATATGTTTCCGGTGTTGTAGATGATGGTGTTACAGTAGTAGTGGAAGTAGATATTGTAGGAGTTGTAGTTGACACTGTAGTAGTTGTAGAGGTAGCGGTATATGTTTCCGGTGTTGTAGATGGTGGTGTTACAGTAGTAGTGGAAGTAGATATTGTAGGAGTTGTAGTTGACACTGTTGTAGTTGTAGAAGTAGCGGTATATGTTTCCGGTGTTGTAGATGGTGGTGTTACAGTAGTAGTGGAAGTAGATATTGTAGGAGTTGTAGTTGACACTGTAGTAGTTGTAGAGGTAGCGGTATATGTTTCCGGTGTTGTAGATGGTGGTGTTACAGTAGTAGTGGAAGTAGATATTGTAGGAGTTGTAGTTGTGACTGTAGTAGTTGTAGAGGTAGCGGTATATGTTTCCGGTGTTGTAGATGGTGGTGTTACAGTAGTAGTGGAAGTAGATATTGTAGGAGTTGTAGTTGACACTGTTGTAGTTGTAGAAGTAGCGGTATATGTTTCCGGTGTTGTAGATGGTGGTGTTACAGTAGTAGTGGAAGTAGATATTGTAGGAGTTGTAGTTGACACTGTAGTAGTTGTAGAGGTAGCGGTATATGTTTCCGGTGTTGTAGATGGTGGTGTTACAGTAGTAGTGGAAGTAGATATTGTAGGAGTTGTAGTTGACACTGTAGTAGTTGTAGAGGTAGCGGTATATGTTTCCGGTGTTGTAGATGGTGGTGTTACAGTAGTAGTGGAAGTAGGTATTGTAGGAGTTGTGGTTGACACTGTAGTAGTTGTAGAGGTAACAGTAGATGTTTTTGTTGTTGTAGATGATGGTGTTGCAGATGTGACAGTTGTAGTGGATGACACTGTATATGTTGGTTTGCAACATACACGTATTAGATGATTTTGGCAAAATTTATACGAATTTTCGATGTTTGAACATAATAGTCCAAAAGATGTATTGCACCAAACAACTTGATTGTGCTTCCAGTTCTGGCCTGTGAAGTTTTTATTGCCATAATTTGTCATGCATTCAATATCGTCTGGTGTCTCACAGGATATTTTACCCTGTTTCCGCAATTCACTGATGGATTCGATTTCCTGTCCTTGGATTTCCGTCGTGGGTTTGCTGTTGTCAAACCAATCTGACCAATCTTCCTCATTACACTTAGGTGGTGGAGGTGTAGTAGTAAATGGTGTTTCTGTTGTTGTAGATGGTGTTGTTACAGTAGTAGTGGTAGTAGATATTGTAGGAGTTGTGGTTGTAGAGGTAGCAGTATATGTTTCTGGTGTTGTAGATGATGGTGTTACAGTAGTAGTGGAAGTAGGTATTGTAGGAGTTGTGGTTGACACTGTAGTAGTTGTAGAGGTAACAGTAGATGTTTTTGTTGTTGTAGATGATGGTGTTGCAGCAGATGTGACAGTTGTAGTGGATGACACTGTATATGTTGGTTTGCAACATACACGTATTAGATGATTTTGGCAAAATTTATACGAATTTTCGATGTTTGAACATAATAGTCCAAAAGATGTATTGCACCAAACAACTTGATTGTGCTTCCAGTTCTGGCCTGTGAAGTTTTTATTGCCATAATTTGTCATGCATTCAATATCGTCTGGTGTCTCACAGGATATTTTACCCTGTTTCCGCAATTCACTGATGGATTCGATTTCCTGTCCTTGGATTTCCGTCGTGGGTTTGCTGTTGTCAAACCAATCTGACCAATCTTCCTCATTACACTTAGGTGGTGGAGGTGTAGTAGTAAATGGTGTTTCTGTTGTTGTAGATGGTGTTGTTACAGTAGTAGTGGTAGTAGATATTGTAGGAGTTGTGGTTGTAGAGGTAGCAGTATATGTTTCTGGTGTTGTAGATGATGGTGTTACAGTAGTAGTGGAAGTAGGTATTGTAGGAGTTGTGGTTGACACTGTAGTAGTTGTAGAGGTAACAGTAGATGTTTTTGTTGTTGTAGATGATGGTGTTGCAGTAGATGTGACAGTTGTAGTGGATGACACTGTATATGTTGGTTTGCAACATACACGTATTAGATGATTTTGGCAAAATTTATACGAATTTTCGATGTTTGAACATAATAGTCCAAAAGATGTATTGCACCAAACAACTTGATTGTGCTTCCAGTTCTGGCCTGTGAAGTTTTTATTGCCATAATTTGTCATGCATTCAATATCGTCTGGTGTCTCACAGGATATTTTACCCTGTTTCCGCAATTCACTGATGGATTCGATTTCCTGTCCTTGGATTTCCGTCGTGGGTTTGCTGTTGTCAAACCAATCTGACCAATCTTCCTCATTACACTTAGGTGGTGGAGGTGTAGTAGTAAATGGTGTTTCTGTTGTTGTAGATGGTGTTGTTACAGTAGTAGTGGTAGTAGATATTGTAGGAGTTGTGGTTGTAGAGGTAGCAGTATATGTTTCTGGTGTTGTAGATGATGGTGTTACAGTAGTAGTGGAAGTAGGTATTGTAGGAGTTGTGGTTGACACTGTAGTAGTTGTAGAGGTAACAGTAGATGTTTTTGTTGTTGTAGATGATGGTGTTGCAGTAGATGTGACAGTTGTAGTGGATGACACTGTATATGTTGGTTTGCAACATACACGTATTAGATGATTTTGGCAAAATTTATACGAATTTTCGATGTTTGAACATAATAGTCCAAAAGATGTATTGCACCAAACAACTTGATTGTGCTTCCAGTTCTGGCCTGTGAAGTTTTTATTGCCATAATTTGTCATGCATTCAATATCGTCTGGTGTCTCACAGGATATTTTACCCTGTTTCCGCAATTCACTGATGGATTCGATTTCCTGTCCTTGGATTTCCGTCGTGGGTTTGCTGTTGTCAAACCAATCTGACCAATCTTCCTCATTACACTTAGGTGGTGGAGGTGTAGTAGTAAATGGTGTTTCTGTTGTTGTAGATGGTGTTGTTACAGTAGTAGTGGTAGTAGATATTGTAGGAGTTGTGGTTGTAGAGGTAGCAGTATATGTTTCTGGTGTTGTAGATGATGGTGTTACAGTAGTAGTGGAAGTAGGTATTGTAGGAGTTGTGGTTGACACTGTAGTAGTTGTAGAGGTAACAGTATATGTTTTTGTTGTTGTAGATGATGGTGTTGCAGTAGATGTGACAGTTGTAGTGGATGACACTGTATATGTTGGTTTGCAACATACACGTATTAGATGATTTTGGCAAAATTTATACGAATTTTCGATGTTTGAACATAATAGTCCAAAAGATGTATTGCACCAAACAACTTGATTGTGCTTCCAGTTCTGGCCTGTGAAGTTTTTATTGCCATAATTTGTCATGCATTCAATATCGTCTGGTGTCTCACAGGATATTTTACCCTGTTTCCGCAATTCACTGATGGATTCGATTTCCTGTCCTTGGATTTCCGTCGTGGGTTTGCTGTTGTCAAACCAATCTGACCAATCTTCCTCATTACACTTAGGTGGTGGAGGTGTAGTAGTAAATGGTGTTTCTGTTGTTGTAGATGGTGTTGTTACAGTAGTAGTGGTAGTAGATATTGTAGGAGTTGTGGTTGTAGAGGTAGCAGTATATGTTTCTGGTGTTGTAGATGATGGTGTTACAGTAGTAGTGGAAGTAGGTATTGTAGGAGTTGTGGTTGACACTGTAGTAGTTGTAGAGGTAACAGTAGATGTTTTTGTTGTTGTAGATGATGGTGTTGCAGTAGATGTGACAGTTGTAGTGGATGACACTGTATATGTTGGTTTGCAACATACACGTATTAGATGATTTTGGCAAAATTTATACGAATTTTCGATGTTTGAACATAATAGTCCAAAAGATGTATTGCACCAAACAACTTGATTGTGCTTCCAGTTCTGGCCTGTGAAGTTTTTATTGCCATAATTTGTCATGCATTCAATATCGTCTGGTGTCTCACAGGATATTTTACCCTGTTTCCGCAATTCACTGATGGATTCGATTTCCTGTCCTTGGATTTCCGTCGTGGGTTTGCTGTTGTCAAACCAATCTGACCAATCTTCCTCATTACACTTAGGTGGTGGAGGTGTAGTAGTAAATGGTGTTTCTGTTGTTGTAGATGGTGTTGTTACAGTAGTAGTGGTAGTAGATATTGTAGGAGTTGTGGTTGTAGAGGTAGCAGTATATGTTTCTGGTGTTGTAGATGATGGTGTTACAGTAGTAGTGGAAGTAGGTATTGTAGGAGTTGTGGTTGACACTGTAGTAGTTGTAGAGGTAACAGTAGATGTTTTTGTTGTTGTAGATGATGGTGTTGCAGTAGATGTGACAGTTGTAGTGGATGACACTGTATATGTTGGTTTGCAACATACACGTATTAGATGATTTTGGCAAAATTTATACGAATTTTCGATGTTTGAACATAATAGTCCAAAAGATGTATTGCACCAAACAACTTGATTGTGCTTCCAGTTCTGGCCTGTGAAGTTTTTATTGCCATAATTTGTCATGCATTCAATATCGTCTGGTGTCTCACAGGATATTTTACCCTGTTTCCGCAATTCACTGATGGATTCGATTTCCTGTCCTTGGATTTCCGTCGTGGGTTTGCTGTTGTCAAACCAATCTGACCAATCTTCCTCATTACACTTAGGTGGTGGAGGTGTAGTAGTAAATGGTGTTTCTGTTGTTGTAGATGGTGTTGTTACAGTAGTAGTGGTAGTAGATATTGTAGGAGTTGTGGTTGTAGAGGTAGCAGTATATGTTTCTGGTGTTGTAGATGATGGTGTTACAGTAGTAGTGGAAGTAGGTATTGTAGGAGTTGTGGTTGACACTGTAGTAGTTGTAGAGGTAACAGTAGATGTTTTTGTTGTTGTAGATGATGGTGTTGCAGTAGATGTGACAGTTGTAGTGGATGACACTGTATATGTTGGTTTGCAACATACACGTATTAGATGATTTTGGCAAAATTTATACGAATTTTCGATGTTTGAACATAATAGTCCAAAAGATGTATTGCACCAAACAACTTGATTGTGCTTCCAGTTCTGGCCTGTGAAGTTTTTATTGCCATAATTTGTCATGCATTCAATATCGTCTGGTGTCTCACAGGATATTTTACCCTGTTTCCGCAATTCACTGATGGATTCGATTTCCTGTCCTTGGATTTCCGTCGTGGGTTTGCTGTTGTCA
This sequence comes from Squalius cephalus, assembly GCF_949319135.1. Lineage (NCBI taxonomy): Eukaryota > Metazoa > Chordata > Actinopteri > Cypriniformes > Leuciscidae > Squalius > Squalius cephalus. The sequence goes on from NC_137144.1 coordinate 22,664,741, forward strand.
AACCAATCTGACCAATCTTCCTCATTACACTTAGGTGGTGGAGGTGTAGTAGTAAATGGTGTTTCTGTTGTTGTAGATGGTGTTGTTACAGTAGTAGTGGTAGTAGATATTGTAGGAGTTGTGGTTGTAGAGGTAGCAGTATATGTTTCTGGTGTTGTAGATGATGGTGTTACAGTAGTAGTGGAAGTAGGTATTGTAGGAGTTGTGGTTGACACTGTAGTAGTTGTAGAGGTAACAGTAGATGTTTTTGTTGTTGTAGATGATGGTGTTGCAGTAGATGTGACAGTTGTAGTGGATGACACTGTATATGTTGGTTTGCAACATACACGTATTAGATGATTTTGGCAAAATTTATACGAATTTTCGATGTTTGAACATAATAGTCCAAAAGATGTATTGCACCAAACAACTTGATTGTGCTTCCAGTTCTGGCCTGTGAAGTTTTTATTGCCATAATTTGTCATGCATTCAATATCGTCTGGTGTCTCACAGGATATTTTACCCTGTTTCCGCAATTCACTGATGGATTCGATTTCCTGTCCTTGGATTTCCGTCGTGGGTTTGCTGTTGTCAAACCAATCTGACCAATCTTCCTCATTACATTTAGGTGGTGGAGATGTAGTAGTAAATGGTGTTTCTGGTGTTGTAGATGGTGGTGTTACAGTAGTAGTGGAAGTAGATATTGTAGGAGTTGTGGTTGTAGAGGTAGCAGTATATGTTTCTGGTGTTGTAGATGATGGTGTTACAGTAGTAGTAGAAGTAGGTATTGTAGGAGTTGAGGTTGTTACTGTAGTAGTTGTAGATGGTGGTGTTACAGTGGTTGTTGTAGTAATGTTTAGGGTACAATTAGGTAATAAAGTAATAAAGCTTATTTCCCCATTATTCATACATACACCTTTGGAACATGTACCATTCCCGTATGTGCTGTACACTGCTGATCCAGCAGGAAATGTATCATGGTTATAGGAACAATTACATTCTTTAACACAAGTCATGGTTTCATCCAATAGATATGGAGTGTCAGGAGGACACTGAGGAAAACATCCTGGGCAAATAATTAAAATATAGAAGGAAGAGACAAAGAATCTGGTTATTATTCACCAAGTCTGTAAATCATCAGTGCAAAATATGGGCTAGAAATCCTATTTTGATTAATTATGTTTTGGTGTGTAATGTTAAAATAATGGAAATATGATTGGTGTAACATTTTTCTCATGAAATGAAGGTCAACCACTGAATCTTGTCTACAAAATTTTTCCAGAGTATTAAAAAAAAGATAACGCCTAACCTTCAAGGAGAGGAATTTGATCAGAATAAGTTCCTGAGGGGTTTCTGCAGGTTGTCTGGTTGGGCTGTCCACAGGTTTGATAGTGCCACTCACATTTCCCCTTAGGGTTGTAGTAGTCACAGAATAAAGCTGCATGAAAAACCGCTTTGGTCAGTACAATGAAAACATTTATAGTAGAAGAGAAATCATAGAAGTTTATTTAAATTTGTAGAACAGTACAATAAACAAACACTTACATATAATGTGTTGTTGATATTTAAAAGTAAAATATTTGTGGACATTTTAGAAATATCAGACTCACGGCATATGCTTGGGCTCCGCCATGCCACACAAACTCCTTTTGTACGGCATTCAGCAGCATAAGCTGCCACTGCAGTACAGAGACAATCACAGTCACCTCCGCTGTCACATGCACAGGTGTCTGTTTTGCAGTCTTCATAATATTGGTTAGAGTCCACCTAGAAACAGAGAAACAGAACATTTCACAGCTTCCACCATATTCCTGTTAAAGTTGTATCAGCGATTTCAGGCCTAAACATAAACGATCACATTCATCTAATCTTTCCTAACGATCCGCTAGCTGCCCGCCCCATAAGCAGGCCATCAAAAAAACGCGTCTCTGTAGGCAGCCTAAGCTCTGAGATCTGCACACACAAACAACTGGTTTCACCAACCACTCAAAACCAAAATAAATAGTGTTCCAACCAATCACTGACCTACAGAGACGCGTTTTTTCAGTTCAAAAAATTACACATGACATGTAACAACTGTATAAAATTGTTTATACTATTACTTACAAGAGAATGGCAATCTTTGAAAACATCACTTGTTATGATGCTACATCGTTTTTCAGCCCAGACACTCCGATGTGAATACCCTGCACAAAGGTCTATCACGTTTGTCACATCTGGGCAGCTGGGATCCACCTTCCAGCTATTACCAAATCCCTCTGAATCTGTCACCACTTCTCCATTGCGCTTCATAAAGTCATTGTTCGCAATGTCATCAAAGTTTCCACACAGTCCACACACCTTGCGCTGCCATAGAGTTCATGTGAATGATTAGGTGAGTAGCTGAACAAAAGGTAGATTATTTGTATATGTTTGTGTCTGAATGGCTGTACCTTTAAGGAATACATACCTTTAATTTAGGATTGAGTTGAAACATTACACTTGTTTTATTGTCCCAGATTAAGTTGAAAAGACCTTTGACCTCTGTGACAATATATATCCCCGCAGAATGGATTTGATATTCGTAATCAGTGTCATTGTTTTCAATAATTTTGACTCCATCCTCGGAGAAATGTATCTCATTGATCTAAATTTGGAATTGCAAGAAAAAGAAATATTATATTCATCATTGTTAAAATAAGAAAAAATCGAGAAGTGAAGAAGCCTATTGGGCATCGAAACCGCACATGTCATAGTTGCAGGTGTGCGAGTACCAGTGTGCAGCAGAGGGATCTTTGTTTGCGAAGTGGATGCGCTATTCCTACCCAAGTTGGTTATGCTGCTTATAAAACCAAAGGACAAAGATCACTAAAATCTGCAGAGATATATCCAGCGAGCTTGGAGTAAATTGTGTGCTGAGTTGGTTTAAGGACAGCTGTGGAAAGCCACAATGTGTTCATCAACTTTGACCAAGTTCACACAGCAGCAGAATCGGTTGTCTGTCCTGTATTTAAGTGCTTAATACGGTTACGTTCACACACAGTATGATTATTTTACGGGATTGACAACCGAATTTTATAGCCAAGCTCAAACCCGTACATTTTCAGGATTGACAACAGCATTGCCGGGAAACTTGTACTGTGTGAACAGAACCGGACTGGACAACTTATTGTCTGTCACGTCATTCAGTCAGTGTGAGAGAGACGATCTGCACTACACAAACGTGTGTCTACCATGTGTTACGGGTTTTCATGTGTGGTTTTGGTAACTTACAACGATGGAGATATGAACTGTGGTTCATCTGGAGGTTTTAGATAGTCACTGTTCTCCACCGGAGCTGCTCCGGTCAGTTTTGTGTTCTATGCGCAAGAGGTGTGACTCAAATGCTCCACTCTCCACCCAGATATAAAACCTGCTGTCAGTTGATGAAGATTTGACGGATTAACTTGCGGCTCAATTGGTCTCTTGACGTGTTAATGGTGTTAATGTAACAGAGGCCATTACACATATGGAATTGAAGTTTAAGGGTTGTGAGCGTGATAGAGGCCAGCTAGCGAAAGCTGTGCAGAAAAACCTCACTACCCTGGCCTCAAGAGACGCACTAGTGACTGATGCTCTTTAGCATTGTTGTTGATTGAAGCCTTTTTTCATGTTTGGGCTGATTGAGGCTGAGTATAACTTGACAGTCATTTTGCTGCAGGATTTGAAATGGGAGTATCGAAATATTCTACATAACTCCAATATATGTAATTGGATAGGCTTTCTTGTGACATTATTGCAAGATCACAGATTTTTACAGATTTTACATTTGAATTCAAATGTACACATTACTGTTATTATTGCTGAGTGTTGCACACTCTAACTACATTCATGCTTTGTTTGAGCTATGAAATAAACTCACCCCAAAGAAGAGACTGATTGACTTGCAGATGGTGTCGGTGGTCTCACAGAGTTTGTTCTCTGTTACAAGGCGGAAGGTGGGAGTCTGGCCCATAATGCAATCATCCTAGAGGGGTTACACACAGTAACATGTCAGGTAGTGAAAGGGTTGACACAGAGGAGTAAATTCACTAAACAGTTGTGATACTTTTGCAAGTTAAAATATGTTTACTGCATTTTTTTACTTTTTCATTTATCTTTTCCAAGAAAATAAGGTAATACTTTTTAAAAAGTGCTTGTCTCAGAATGGATATTGATTTATTCAGTTCAAAATAACGAGGAACAGTATGTAATGTAGTGAAGTACTGAACAACTTAGTAACTGTTAGGAAAAACATACAGTGACTAAGATTTGTTCGCAGTCTTTGTGGAAGGAGTATCTCTTTCCATCAAATGTCTTGAAATGACCTTCACCATAGACGGTACAGGTTACGTAGCATGGCTTTTTTGTGCAAATCCACATCCCATTTGTGCATGTGCTGAAATATAGAACATATATCAACATGAATGAAGTGAAACTGTCAAACACATCTGTCTAGCATGCGTTTACATAGACAAACAATGAAAAAGTAGAAAAAGAAAAACATGTTCTGTGTAAACAGCCGTCTTTCCACTAAAGTGCTTTTATCGATTACAGTTTATTTTAAGGCGATGTAGTTACATTGTACTTTCTCAAATTATCCATATGTACTTACTATAGAGCTATGGTTAGGTTTAGGGTTAGTTACTTGTAATTATGCCTATTTACTGTTATTACTATAGTAAGTATATGTAGTGATGTGGAACTACATCACCTTAAATAAGTATACTACATTAAAATAAATAGTATTACTACATATACGCTTAGGACTGCACATGTGCATTGACTGGTTTTTCGCAGCCTGAAATATTCACATTTTTAATGTTATTTGAGCATATGAAACAACGTTCATGGGACAGGTCATGTCAGATTTTGTTGCTGATTTGAAATTTTTCATTTAACTGCGAGTGTTAGAAGCAGTTATGAGATTTTAGGATTTCCCCATTAAAATAGACAGGACATGGTCTTGGATGCTGAAATAGCTGCCCAGAAGTGTTGCAAATATGGCCACCAGGTGAACAGACTTTCCTTGAAAAGGAACTGTCTGTCTTCTTAACTGCACTTATTTCACTCTTCCAGGCGTCTACTATCAACTACTTTCAAGGCGAGGCGAGATGGATCTCAAACAATCCTATAGTTTTTGACCATGTCACATCTTTTGACACGATGCAAATTTTAAAATGAGAAGATGATCTCAATGTCATTTATTATATTCAACAAACATCTATGTTAACATCTTAGAAAATGCAGTTCAGTGTTTCATAATCCTTTAATATAACACTATAAAAAAATGGGTTATCTAAATGATGATTGGGTGTCTGGCTCACCAGGTGTTACAGTCCTGCTGAACTTGGTCCCCAGGTAAATAGCTGAGTCCATTGTGGGTACATGTACATTTTTCCCTCTCCACACACCCACCTTTGCCATCAGCCAGAAGGCCGTCTGGACAAATACATCCGGATTCACACCCTGTGCTCACCTATAGGCAAAACAAATGGACCAGGATTAGTACAATATCATGCTCAATGCAAGATTTATTATTTCATGTAATCAATGCACTATAAAAACTACTATATAAAAAAACTATTATTTTCATCCTGTTATTCATTTATCCATTCATTCATCCATTCTAACTCACACAATTGTTGGGGTCTTGTTTCTCACATGTCCTCTGACACTCCGCTCCTTTGTGCCCTTGTTCATAATTTGAGCAGTTGAAGAAAACCATTGGAGCATCACAGTCTAAAACAACAGGCACATGGATGAGGAGTAGAAAACTTGCACACATCGTACCAGTGTTGCTGTATCTCAGTGACGTCTCAAGATTTTAATCTGGCAGGTGGTGCAGAAGAGGTGTTTGTGGCTCACCTTTTCTGGAGCAGAGTAATTTGCCATATTTGCAGATGCTGTAATATGACGAAACCATCAAGATCCATCAAGAGTTACTATACAATATATTTATCATAAAAGAATTGTGTTAGTATGTTGAACTTCCATTTTTACCATTTAACACCATTACTGTAGATTATTCCTGATGGCTCTATGACCTTGTCGCCAATGTAACAAAGACACTGGTCAGCGTGTACACAGCTGCCTGCTTCATTGAGGTATGTTCCCTCAGGACAGACACAGCCGTCTACTGGTGTGAAGGACCCTTGGCAGGTGTTATCATGTACACTGAGAGATCGGCAGGTGCTTCCACAGCTGGTCACTCCGTAAGAGTACTTCATGTTTCCTGGACACTTCAAAATTGTGTCTATGTAGCAAGAGACAAACAGAGGCTAATTTGAAACAGAGTAAACATATAAATATTTGTTTGAATGTGTACTTTATAAAGTTCTCACCACAGGGTTCTGAATCCATCCAGCCCTGGAGAATGACTCGTTTGGCAGCACATGCGTGGGCATAGTTGGACACGGCCGCACACATACACTTCTTAATATCTGCACACTTGCAGGTGTCATAGACGCACCACTGCAAAGGATGAAACCCCAATTTAGAAAGATGGCTCTTTAAATTTTTATATCATATTTCATGTACCGTATTATTTTGTGTAAAAAGACTCACTTCGTAGTAAATCTTAGGACATATTTCTGAATGACATGGTGAAAACACTCCATTTGGGTTTGTGAGACGGGAACACCAGTCTATAGCTATTTTCTCTGAATGGAAAAAAAACACTCTAGATTTTAACCCTGACAACAATGAATAGGTCATTTCTCTCTACTATCCCAAATAAAACAAATCAAAAATATCAGGCTGGGAATCTTTTGCATACTACAACACAGCCTTTATCCTATGATTATTCTTATATTCTCTCAAATTCCTGTTATCAGTGCAAGTTGAATTAACGTTTATAAAACTGAGTACCTGTCTCCGAATGCATGCTACAGGGTTTGTCAACTGTGTTTTCAAGATTTTTACAACTGTATTGGGTTTTCTTCCAGAAGTTGACAAATGGTGTTGATGTGTCCTCTGACAAACCCACTTCGGTTATAAAATCATCTTTTTGGATGTCATTATAGTTGCCACACAGACCTAAAAACAGCAAGGTGTGGAATTAAAAGGAAGTTAAAGAGACATAATCATAAAATACACTTATTAACTGTGTCTATATGATACATGTTGTTTAACAAGTACTTTCTTAAAGGTGCTGTCTGTAAGAATGACAGCTAGTGGTCGAAATAGGTACTGCAGTCCAAATTCAAAATATCGGAAATTTGTTTCCCCGCCACCTCCTCCTCAGACTCGCCGCTCACACAGGTTACCAGTTTGGGGACACACAACAGGAACGAGACTGTAAGTTACTTTAAGTTAATGAGTTGATTTATCCGGGCTTTTGGGGTTTTGTGGAATCTGCAATCTCTGACCCAGTTTGTTTGCTAGTTTCTAAGGCTGCAATATTCTGTGTATCCTGCCAGCTGGCATCCCGAGGTGTCGAAATACTATTGGGTGAACTGGCAGTGGGGAATATCACACAGACCAGAACAAAAACCGACATGGAAAGTGTAAAATAATAAGTAAACGAACTGGCTGTAGAAGTGTTTTTTAGAGAAACAAGTATGTGAACCTAGCATGTTTCCTAAATATCTAAAAACATATTATGGTATTTTTATGCTTTAGTAGAGTAAAAAAGTTGCATACAGCACCTTTAAAATATGGGTGCAGTGGCTGGGGTCATTACAAGCAAAATGACAAAATGATTTGCTGTCTGCTTTACTAACCACTCATTTTCCTTTTCTTTTCAGTGCTGGCTACAATATACAACTGCATGACTGGAGCCAACTGGATCTCTAGACGAAGACTCTTCATATCAGCAATAATGAAGGAGGAAGAGGGCTGGAAGATGCTCACAGGACCTGGGACAACAAAATGTGTGGTTAAACAGAACTTCTAGGCAGCAGTGCCTTTTGTTAATGCTAATATAATTACAGGATTTATACATTTGTAAAAGAAAGGAAAAGCCTTCCATTTTTTTGAACAAAAAAAATTCATTTAATTATGTTTAATTTTAATGTCAAATGCTTATAATAGAACAATTCTCCATTTTGGACAACCCACCTTTGGTAGCAGGAAGCTTAAATGGGCTGCTTCCATTCAGTGTCACAAATCCACGGGAGGAAAAACGAATCTGTTTTATATGCAAAACAAGAAAAAAACAAAATATGTTATGTAATTGCATCTTAAAGGATTATGCAGGGTTTTTTTAAAGTCCACAAGTAAAACGTTAGTGAAGTATGCTGTAAGTAAACTAAAAGCAAGTGTGCCATTCTGAACAAAGACAATATTCGCTGCTGCAGATGGTTATTTTAAAGTCTGAATGAAGAAATCATGCAACAGTCATTAAAAAAAGGAAAAATAAACCTTGTACTTACACGGGTCCCCGAGATGACAAGGGTCACTGAATTTAGACATGTGTCTGTTCGGGTCAGATCACACTTTGCCAGATTTCCCACGACAGCAATATCACTGTCATTAGAGTGCTGGAATAAAAAAAGGACTGTATGAACCTCCAAATTATATATAATGATTCAATATAAATTATAATGCACCCGCTTTCCTGATTTCTAAATGAACCATGTGAATAAAAGTACAAGTGAAGACTTTCATTGATCTCGCCCTGACAGAAAATATCTGTGGATCATCTGATATCCTGACAGACCTTAGTGAGGATGTAGTCACAGTTCCCGCTGAAGGTGAAGCTCTTTCCATCATAAGTGGTGACGTGAGACCCTCCCACAACAGAGCAGATTCCGGGACATTTCCAGTATGTACAGTTCCAGTGTCCCGCGGCACACACACTGACACAGAATGGCAGGAGTGTTAGCATGAGGAAATGTATAAATTCATTTAAATGTGACAAAAATATTTCAATTAAAATGTTACCATTTATCACAAGCTTGTTTGTAAGACTCTCCTGGTTGATATACTTTGCCATCGTGATCACATGGGCACTGGTTCACAGGAACACAGCCACTCTGTCCAATGTCGTCCTCCACGGTGCCTTTACAAAAAGAAAGCCAAACAATTGCGCAAGTGTGTTTTCTTGGGCGTCAAATGTATTTTTTGAGAGCTGATGAGTTCATTTAGAGTCTGTACATGCTGGCATTCATTGATTATACACTACCATTCAACAGTCAGAGAAAACAGAAAAAGAAATGTATACTTTAAATTAATAAAAAATGACAGTAAAGACATTTATAATGTTACAAAATATTTCTATTACAAATAAATGCTGTTCTTTTGAACTTTCTATTTATCAAAGAATACAAAAAAAAAGTAATTGTAACAATATTTTACAATATTATTGTTTTACTGTATTTTTAGTTAAAAATGCAGCCTTGATGAGCATAAGAAACTTCTTTCAAAAACATTTAAAAATCTTACTGACTCAAAACGTTTAAATAGAAGAATATTTAAAAACAAAAATCAACAAATAAAAAATAGAATTTTAAATTGTTACCTTCAGGGCAGAAACAGCCGTCCACACAGTGTTCTTTACACATTCGACTTGCGTTTGGATCTTTGCAGGTGTTCTTGCACGGACTTCCACACTCCAGGTATTGCGTGTTGTTTAGAGGACATGACTTTGCTGCTCCACAGAAGAACATATGAAAACATAACAAAATTGTTCCTCTAGATAATTGTGTAACATTTGTTATAAGAAACAGAGCATTTTTTCTGTATTTACTTGTCCTACAATGGTCCTGCTACATCAACACAGAAAGTATAATTCAGCTGATGTGTCTACTTCAAAAGATTACTATTTAATTAGTTTTTTGTTTTATTTTAGGATATTTTGGGTGTCTTCTTCAAAAGCTTAATTTATTAGTGAGAAAATAAAATAATTTCATTCTTGGGTTAACTGTTCCCTTAAGTTAATTTTTTCTCTCCATCATAACTAATTTCATCTTCCAGAAATGCTACTCACGGCAGAGCTGCTCTGTCCTCCATGTTCCTGGTTTTCCTCCAGCATGTGTGCACTGTCGTGAAATCTCCGTGAGTGTGTTGCAGAGACAGTCGTGATTGCCGTAACATCGACACAGGTCGTTCACACAGGCTTTTTCAAATGAACGCATGTCCATCACACGGGAACAGTTGCTAAACCCTGGACTGCTGAGATACTGCTGGCAAACACTTGTCTGGGACAAAAAAATTCAGAAAACACTCGTAATTTAAAATAACATCTCTTTTTTTTTTTCTTATACACTTATAAACAATGTATACTTCACAACTCCAAAATCTGTTAAAATAATAGCAACAACTTTCATTTTGTATCATAATACCTGGTTTTCGCACTGATCATTAGCAGGAATTATGATGTCCTCACAAGATTCAGGTTTAAACACTTTCCATTCGGCCACATTAAAACCTATACGAATGAAATGTTTGGATTTCATATATTAAAATATGATTCGTTAATTACTTTTGATTTCATCAAAATTAGGTTTTACCATTGTCAACTGAATCATCAGTCTTGTTGCCATTGAAGTTTCCACAAAGTCCACAGGTCTTGCCTAGATACTTTTCTGAAAGTTCAATCTAGGGAACATCATATTGTAAGATTTATGATTATTGGATGGTCAGGCCTTATTTGTCTGTGTCACAAATATAGGTAACACTTAAATTTCCATAGTTCACTTTATACATTACCATAAGTAACTTTAAAAATGTCCCCCAACAGATATTACACTGACTATATAAGTAACTTTTCAAGGACAAGTCAACTTATTCTATTAAACCTAACCTAACCCTAATCATAACATTGAGTCTACTTACACTCTAATGAGAGTTAGTTGACATGTACAGTACAGGCCAAAAGTTTGGACACATTACTATTTTTAATGTTTTTGAAAGACGTTTCTTCTGCTCATCAAGCCTGCATTTATTTGATCAAAAATACAGAAAAAAATGTAATATTGTGATATATTATTACAATTTAAAATAATTGGTTTTCAATTTATTATACTTTAAATTATCATTTATTTCGGTGATGCAAAGCTGAATTTTCAGGATCATTACTCCAGTCTATGATCCTTTAGAAATCATTCGAATATGATGATTCATTATCAAAGTTGGATAAACAGTTCTGCTGCTTAATATTTTTTCATAACCTGTGATACTTTTTTAGGATACTTTGATGAATAAAAAAAAGAAAAAGAAAAAAAAAAAGAAGCAAATGTTTTCAAGATAGAAATCTTTTATAACAACAATATACACTACTGGTCAGTAATTTGGGGTCAGTAATTTTTTTCTTTATTTTTTTTTAAATAAATCAATAATTTTATTCAGCAAGGATGTGTTAAATTGATAAAAAGTGATAATAAAGAAGATTTATATTAAACATTTTTTTTTTATTTTGAATAAATGCAGTTCTTTTTAACCTTTTATTCATCAAATATATTAGGCAGCAGAACTGTTTCCAACACTCATAATAAATCAGAACATTAGAATGATTTCTAAAGGATCATGTGATTGACTGGATGTCACATGTGACACTGAAGACTGGAGTAATGATCCTGAAAATTCAGCTTTGCATCACCGAAATAAATGATAATTTAAAGTATAATAAATTGAAAACCAATTATTTTAAATTGTAATAATATATCACAATATTACATTTTTTTTCTGTATTTTTGATCAAATAAATGCAGGCTTCATGAGCAGAAGAAACTTCTTTCAAAAACATTAAAAATAGTAATGTGTCCAAACTTTTGGCCTGTACTGTAGTTGTAAAGTTACTTAAAGTTAGTAGAATGTCTAAAGTGGACTATGGAAATCAAGTGTAACCCAAATATAATACTAAGTACAGTAGATGTATATATGAACAGAGAAAAAGCATACCAGTAAAGATTGGTCCTTCTCCCAAAATACAGTCACTCCATTTTTGTTAGAGATCTTAACATTTGATGTGCTCAGATCGACAGTAATTCCACTCTTATAGGTTGAATTATACAACCTGATAGAGAAAGAAGAAAAAAGCAACATTCAACATAAGAAAGCAACATCTTTGTTTTTAGATTTTAGACTACAAGACAACTGGATGCAGTATTAAGTTTAGATTAAAAACAACTCACACTTCGTTGTCCATGGTGATGTTGTTGTTAGTGAGTTCAATGACTGTGCCCTGCAGATTTATTGTGATTTTGCTGAAAGTGATTGAGTTATTTACAATCTCTCTTTGCATCTTAATGTTAAAATCAGAATTATCCAGGCCGTTACACAACCCAGCCAGAATGTAGTTGCACATGTTTGGCACTTGAAAGAAATGACCATCAAATGTCTTGAAGTGGAAATTTCCCCATGTACTGCAGATCGTGGACTGATGATCAGGATTTGGTCCATCTAAACCGAGAGGGAAAGTTTATAAATGATCTATACTGAAAACTAAACCAACATTGAAAAGGCCGTTTCAGTGTTGTAAATTGTTTGAAGGACTGCATACCTTCAGTCGTGATTCTTATGTCAGGGAACACTAAAAATAGAAGACAAAAAGGAACATCATTAAACAGTTTGAATCATATAAAGAGTTCAGTCTATATATATATATATATATATATATAAACACACACACACATTTCATCATTTTTATTAATTGTAAATCAATGCAATTAGTACTGGGGCAAACATAATTAATTGATTAATTATGTTAGGTGCAATTAATACATTTAAAATGATAAATATTGTACATTTTGGAATCATTTGTATTCCTCATTTAGATCCCATCCATCAGGTCAAACAGTTTTATTTTAATTAAAACTCTTAGATCACAGACCTCTCAGATTAATACTGACATGCCTCAAAGCTCAGTTTTGGGCCCTCTTCTTTTTATTATTTATGCCTTTAGATTCTATTTTTAGTAAATTCAGTATACAATTTCATTGTACACTGATGACACCCATCTCTATTTGTCTTCAAAACCTAACTCAACACTATCACCTTCTTCTCTTTTGGTTTGGTTTGTGTATTTGAAAAGAAATCATTTTTTACATGCAATTATCTTAAGCTTAACAGTGAGACAACTGAGATTTTACTAGTAGGCACTACAGTAAATCAAAATTGAAAAATGTTAATAATTTCACACTGACTAATTGCCAACTCCTTTGTTTCTCCTTCCCTTCAGGTTAAGAGTCCCAATGCCTCAGATCTTCTGCTTCTATAACCCTTGTTAGACCTTTTATACGTTTGACTACAATGGTATATAGAGCTTTTAGTTGTACTGCCGCAAGCCTTTGGAACATCTTACCTCAAAGCATACGTAATAGTTAGTCTTTTCATTTTTAAATTACATCTTAAAAGCCATCTTTTAATAAAACCTCACTCTGTTTTTCCTGTTTTGTTGTATTTGTTTTTTAAATATTGCTTATGTATTTTATTGTACTTGTAAAGTGTTCTCGAGTGTCTTGAAAGGTACCTTAAAATAAAATGTATTATTATTTTGTTTATCATTATCATTTACACACTGAATCAAATTAATGGGAAATGAACAGAGAAAGTACATTTTGAATATTTGTTTAATGTTTTTTCAACTTCTTTTATTATTCTTATAAATAAATAATAATCCCCCTTGATCACAGAAATTAATGCATTATTTCCCGAACAAATACTTCGTAGAAAATTATGAAAATTATCCTAATTAGTCTGTATTAAATTACATACATGATTTTCAAAAAATGAAATATTTACCAGTTACTGTTCGGCCCATTACAGCATATGGTGTGGTGTGCAGATGATCCATCATATTTGAGTCTTTAAACAGAAAAAGACAGAAACATATTTACAATAATATTGTGCATTGTAAAATGAGAACAAAACAGATTATAGTCAGCTAACCTGCTTGTATCGACTGCAGCCCCACCAGTAAAACGACCCATCTCAGCATCCACATCTGGGACATTATTACAGTTCCCATGTACAAAACAACCATGCTCAAGAGCTAATGTGAGTTATCGGTCAGAATTTGTCCTTTTATAGTAAAATGTTATCTTTCTTTGGAAGAATATCATTTGTGATCAGAAGGTGGGACCCATCTTATGCATTATCACTGGATTCTATCTCTTAACCAAATAAATATCAAATGTCCTATATCTCTTTTGAGAATAAACAATAGTCATGCAAACCTTGATGGTGAGGATCAAAACGGCATTTATCTCCATCATCTCAAACTAAACAAGGATGTGAGGGATGTGACTGTTTTCTAAAGAACTAATTAGTCTATTGGCATTTACATGCATGGCATGACATAACATACATTGGTTTCATTTGTTTAGCAAATATATTTCCTCCAATTGTTTGTGTGCTTAATTATGCCTGTTGAAATGTATTGTACTGTATATCCTCTTTTACTTTAACTGTTCATTTTTGCTATATCATATTTTATCTTTCATTTAATAGCACAGGGCATATTTAGAGAAGCTTTAGCAGGGCTCAATGCTAAAGTTTTTTTCTACTGGCCTGGTTAGGTCAGTGGTTCAAATGTTAAGATACCAGTGAAATATCACAATTCTCTGTTACAATTTTGATACTACAGCAAAACTACTAGCCTAATTAATTTAAAATTAAAACATTAATAAAGACAAGTAAACAGTCAGTAATAATAGAAGAACAAATAAGCAAATGACACAAAGCACAAATAAATAAAAAAGTGCTTTTCAGGTTTTTTAGGTTGTTCTAACAGTAGTTTTCGGGTTTGATTTAAGTAATCAAATGTAAAAAAAAAAAACACTGCATAGTGTACTGTATAAATTACTGCACTGCACTGCATAAATTAAATGTAGATTAATCTTTATTAAAATTACAAAAGTCATTCTGTCAAGAGCAGTGAGTGATTTCTTTGTCCTTTGTTGTTGATTAAAATGAAAAATATAGCAGCAAGTTTATTAAGCTGCTGTCCCCTTAAGACCGAATGCACGGATCGAATATACTGTTACAGATGCGTTTTTATTTGTCAACCGTTTACGTTCACTTAAGAAATTACCAACTAGGTTTACTAGGACACTCGCAAAGACAGGAGTTTTACATTTTTGTGTGAATTTGTCAGTTCAAGCGCAAGAAGAAAGAGAATTCAATGTATTCAAGCTTTCTGGGCACGCACTTAAGATGTTTGCACACATAAAACCTATTGTCCTGTAAACGCACTGTAATAATGTAGGGAACCACTCATTATACATAAACATAACAGTTCAAGTTTTTACTAATATATATAATTCAGTTTTAATCCAATTAACACGTGTGCTCAGAAATCAAGAGCATGCAACAGAAGTACACGCTCTCTCTCTCTCTTTTACCGTCAGTTAAAGTTAGTAATATGTGCCTTTTTTTACCTTCTTTGCTACTGACATATATGACGGAACTACAAACTTTCCACCAACGTCTGTGAAAAAGGGATGTGCTCGACGAGCTTATGAGTCTATGCCGCTGTGCATTCTATGCTGTTGGACTTTTGCAATTTTGCTGTTCAGACAATCAAATGTGAAAAGTCACTGTTGAACATACTATAAAACAGTGCATCAACAATAGTGCATGACCTTGTAAAAAGGCTAATGTATGCATAGGCTACTGTATGTTTCCATAAATTTTTTTTAAAAATTCATAAATCCCCTGCCTTTATATATCCTGGTTGGTTTGTCACTTTTAACACAGAATCAAATCCATTTACTAAATCTGATCATATTATGTGATTTATAACTGAGATCCTAGGCCTCATTTTTCCTACTACGCCATGGTCACTCCATGGTTGTTTGACCACTTGACAGACTTCCCAGCAAACACATTTGCGTTGTGGCAACGTCTGTGGCACGTTGCATTTCTGCTATGGCAACGTTGCTGTCTACGTGCTCGCAACATTGTAACAACGTAGAATTGTAAGACGCGCCAGGGCTGTAGCAACGTTGTAGCGCGACATTCAGCAACTGAGAGACAACGTTGGCCGTTTCTCTATTCATAGATGCCACCTACGTCACTACAAATAGAACGCCGCCATATTTGCGACCGACTCGCCCGGTATGGCCGCCCAAACTGCCCATTTGAATGAGAGAGAGAGAGACAGAGATACCTGGAGAAAATTTTTATTTTAGGCTCCGATCCTTATTTTTTACCCCCAATTTTCTTTAGTCCATTATTATCTGCCCCAGGCTTGCCCCAATTGGCCTTTCGTGCATGAGAGTCGAGGCGATGACATGAATGAATCTATGAATCTGCAGCTGTTCGGCTGGCATGAATGAATCTATCTAATCCGTTCATCAGCACAGCCAGAGACATCAGCCGAATATCATAAAAGACTGCCATATCTGTCCGAAAGAACAGATGTTCAATTACAGAGAGAAGGTTTAATTCACACAAATATCGAAATGAAAGAATCTTTCGAGTCGAATATTTTTGAATGATTCACTCACGATTCGGCTGCGATTAAAAAGCTATCAAGAGGTATGCTCAGTGATTATAATATAACGACTTAAATTGCAGTTTGTTCGTCACATAAAGCTATCATATGAATAAATAACGATATTAATATAACGGACGAGTCGTATTAGATCACTTTTATGATACTTTTGTGATGTTTTTTTTGTCTTTTATTATTATTATTTTTTGCGTGACAGCCCCCAGTAGGCTAACGTTACTCATTCACTTTCATTACATCGACAAGAGTCTCCATTAGGCTACATATTCAAAAATGTCCTTGTCTTCCACGGAAAGTAAACTTAAGGATTTGCACATGAAGGTGAGTAAATGACGGCAGAATTATCATTTTTGGAAGAACTAGTCCTTTAATATGCATTTCAAGGCTGAGATTATGCATCGTCTGCAGAGCTAACACTTACACAAAATAACATCTAAAGCGCATGTGACGAAGACAATATTTTTATGAACTTCAGAAAAATTTGATTTAGGTAGGTATTAACTAACAGACAGACAGACAGTTATATTCAAAACAACCCCAAATCTTAACTTACTATGATAAAGTGCATTTAAACAGATCCAACAATAAAATGAAGACAAAACATTATCTGTCGATATCTGTCTATAATGTTGGCCACTGAGAGTATAATGGAAATATAATTAACCACAAACCAACATGAGACTTCAAGTCTTTTAAATAAATGATTCTCTCTTCTCTCTTATTTTGGTATAGAATAAAATACCAGTTCAGGGTTCCTCTTTCGGCTGTTGTTGCAGCCAACTGCACAACAAATTGCAGGCATTACTGAGACCGCCGCGGTCGCAAAGATGGCGGCGCAAAGCTACAGTGACGTCATGTGAATCGAATGCATATGCGTTCTATTTCACTGTTACAGACCGCCAGAGACGGTCAAACATAGTGGAAGGAGTCGCGTCTCGCGAGCCATATCGAGAATCTCGTATTGATTTGTCACCTGTGACCCTGACCGATGACGTGTTGGAAGCTATATCTGCTTCATTCGCGTCACGGTCGTCCTCTTTGTCATTCTCGCGAAGAGATCTCGCTCGAGCGTGCACAGCGTTTTTGGTGAGCAACTGCTCCCCGCTACGGCTGTGTCTCGGGAGAAATATTTGGATTATATTGGATTATATTTGGATCGCGTGCATCGGACCATAACGTTATACCCATTGGTTGACCAGGGGTTTGTTTGGACCGATCGCTACTAGCAGTGTTGAGGTGAGTACTCACGTGAACTTAGTGGTTAACCAAGGTTCATTCAGACTGCGTGTAGCATTGTTTATTGCCTAAACAGGGTTTGTTTGGAAACGATCACTACTAACAGTGTTGAGGTGAGTACTCATGTGAACTTAATGGTTAACCAGGGTTCATTCAGACTGCGTGTAGCATTGTTATTGTCTAATGACTGCTATGTGTATGCTCATTGGTTAACCAGGGTGATACATTGACAAGGCTTATCGTAGCAACTGCAAAGCCTTTTTTGTTTTGAGTGGCTGTTGTCTTTCTGCCTGTATTGTGATTATAATCCCATTGGTTGACCAGGGATTTTTTCCAACTACTGGTCTGGAGGTTATGGCAGCTTCATGTTCCATCTGCTCAGGTCCAATGGATCTCATGGATGCTCATATGCAATGTCCCACTTGCCTGGGCATTGATCATCTTCGAGAGGCTTTGGTAGACCCGTGTCCTGAATGTGGTTTGATGTCCTTGGAGATGAGACGACATCGGCTGGCTGAATTAGATCCTGAATTTCAGGGTTCTGCTCCATCAGTTGGGGCAGCGTCACATGTGAGTAGCAAGCGTGTGGCCAGCAAGCGTGTGGCCAGTGGGACTGGAAGGCCTTCGAAGAAGATGAGAACCTCTTCGGAGTCTAGTACGTTGACCCAGCAAGTGGCTGAGCTTGCGAACGCTGTTCAGGGTATTAAGGCCTTATTATCTGTACCCCCTACCCGTCAGAATATGAGTGAGGGGAATATGGGTGTCTTAGCTCCTCCCTTGCCCAGGTGTGAGCCGGCGTCCAGCTTTTCCAGAAGAGAATCGGACACCTTATCTATTGCGGCCTCTGACTCCTTAGACCGGGAGGAACAGGATTATTATACGCCCATACAGGAGACCATACCCTCACATTCCGAGTTCCAGCGTTCTCATAGTGATGAGGGTTCTAGCCTTCAGGATGCGCCTTCTTCAGTGGTTTTCTCTCTGCAGGACACACTCAAGATGGCGCTTGCCAAGCGGAATTTGGATCCTCCATGTCCTGGGCCAGGCCAGTCAAACCTCTTGCGTCGCTCAGTTTCCCGTCAAGAGGATTTCCTAATGCCGAGTTGTCCGGACTTCACAGATGTTGTCTCTTCTGCGTTTCGGTCAGCTCCTTTATCCAGACCTGATCGTGTGGCTCGTACACTAGCAGCAATGGCTGAGGCTGAGGAGAAGGGCCTTGGTAACATGCCTCCAGTTGAGCCATGCGTTTCTTCACTGATAGTGTCACCAGATGAGGCTCTTAGACAGAACCTTCGCTGTCCTAACCCAGAGTGTAGACGCACAGATGATCTATTGGTGAAGATTTATAATACTGTCTCAGGCTTGAGTCGTGTGGGGAATTCCATGGCTCATCTTCTGTTGGCACTTCATTCCGCTTTGAGTACTAATCCACCGGATGGTACTGCATCAGAGTTACTTGAGGCCTCCTTACAGGCCTTGGGTTCAATCGCTTTCTCTAGTGGAAAGGCTCTTGGGCTTACAACACAGGCTAGGCGACAGGTTTGGCTGGCACAGTCTAAACTTCCAGAGGTTTGCCGTAACAATCTTCGTCAACTACCACTGGTACCTGGGCATGTTTTTGGTCCAGCCGCCCAAGAAGCTCTTGAGCGCAGAGTTCGTGCAGTGGAATCTCGGTCCCAGCACTTTGAGCGCAGTGTGAGTTATGGACCGCCTTCACATCGAATGCCTGTTCGTCAGGCAAATCCACTCCAGCACAGGCAGGGACAGTCTTACAGCAGGCCTGTACAGCAGGCAACTCGACCTGGGTATGACTCAAGAAGGGAGGCATCCCGTGCTCGTAGACCACCTGCTCGCCCTGTGGCAACTCATCGTCGCCCCCCCAGGGATAAGGGAACCGCTCCTCATCGTCGGTGATGGTCCAGGGTCTGTGATGGGACACTTTTCAACCTCTCAACTACAGCTTTGGAGAGGGATTACAGACAACAAGTGGCTCATCGACACACTCGACAAGGGCTACTGTCTTCAGTTCCGTCACAGACCCCAATTATGTACACACACTCGGCCCACAGTGGTTCGGGACCCTCGTCAAGCTCTTGCTCTATCTCTCGAGGTCCAGAAGCTACTGGAAAAGGGTGCGATAGAGCTAGTAAACCCCCAGGTCCATCCAGAGGGGTTTTATTCAAAGTACTTCCTAGTTCGCAAGAAAGATGGGAGTTTCAGGCCAATCTTGGACCTCAGACGCTTGAACAGGAGTCTCAAACACCTTCCTTTCCGCATGTTGCGTGTCAAGGATGTCCTACAAGTAGTCGAACCCGGCATGTGGTTTACGTCTGTGGATCTGAAGGATGCCTATTTCCATATCCCCATTGCACCTCATCACAGACGGTTTCTTCGGTTCACATTCCAGGACAAGACATACCAATATCGAGTCCTGCCATTTGGCCTCTCCCTCTCTCCCCGCGTGTTCACACGATGTATGCAAGCGGCACTAGAACCTCTACAACGGGAGGGCATGTTGATTCTCCCTTACCTGGACGATTGGCTGCTTTGTGCCAGATCACCTCAGCAAGTGGCCAACAACACACAGTGCCTACTGGAGCATGTTACTGCTCTAGGACTGAGGGTAAACCTAGAAAAAAGCTGCCTTACTCCATGCCAGTCAATATGCTTTCTGGGTTTGCAGCTGGACTCCAGAGTAATGAGGGCTACCCTCACAGCACGCAGGACGCAGGCTATATGGGGAGCCATAGCGAGGTTCCAGGTTCAGCGCAAGCTACCTTATCTCCACTTCCTACGGTTAGCGGGCCTTCTCACGGCAGCCTCATCAGCCATTCACTTGGGGCTTTTACACCTTCGTCCCTTTCAGCGTTGGTTGATAGCCAGACGGTTGTCAGCGGTTCACAACCGTCATGTCCTTGTTTTGGTGACAACCAGTTGTTCTGTCTCCCTGAGGCTTTGGAGACGGGAACAATTTCTACAAGGGGGTGTACCGATGGGACCACCCCCATCACGCAGAGAAGTGGTGACAACAGATGCCTCTCTCTCCGGATGGGGAGGGCTGTGGCAACACCGGGGTGTTCAAGGGAGCTGGACCTTGCAGCAGATGTCATCTCACATCAACATCCTGGAGCTGCGGGCAGTGCTTTTCACCCTAAGGCACTTCAGACAGGAGTTGTCAGGGAAGCACATCCTGGTGCGGACCGACAATACCACAGTGGTGTTTTTAATCAATCACCAAGGGGGCACGAGGTCTCTACCCTGCCTTCGTCTTTCACGAGTGCTGCTGTTGTGGGCAGACCAGCACTTCCTGTCGATCAGGGCAGCACACTTTCCCGGTCACTGCAACAATGTGGCAGACTCACTCTCTCGATCGGGTCCGAAGCCAGGGGACTGGTGTCTGCACAAGGCGGTAGTTCAGTCAATTTGGGGACTTTATGGGACCGCAGCAGTCGACCTCTTTGCCAGCAGAGAGACGACACATTGTCCGCTCTGGTTCACAGAACAGGAGGAGCAGGGATCACTAGGTCAGGATGCCCTGGCACACAACTGGCCGGACCTCCTCCTCTATGCCTTTCCTCCAATTCCACTTCTTTGGCCTGTGCTGAGGCGTGTGCAGGAGAGACAACACAGGCTTATTCTAGTGGCACCCTGCTGGCCAGCAAGACCGTGGTTCAGTCTGCTGCTGACCCTTACGACCGGTCCACCACAACCATTGCCAGTTCGGAGGGACCTACTATCACAGATGAACGGGGAGCTTTGGCACCCCTCACCGAACAAATTGAACCTATGTGTATGGCCCCTGGGGTTGAGCAGGAGCTCTCACAGTGCTCCGCAGATGTGAGAAACACTGTCATGAATGCAAGAGCCCCATCAACACGTCGCACTTATGCCAGTAAATGGAAGATTTTTGTTTCATGGTGTACAGATCGGTCTGTCAACCCAGTCACTTGTTCCATCAGTTCAGTGTTGGAGTTCTTACAGCATTTATTAGACACTGGGCGGTCCCCAGCAACTCTAAGGGTATTTGTGGCAGCCTTGTCAGCACATCGGAATCCTTTGGGGGGGATATCGATTGGTGCAGAGAAATTGGTGGCGGCTTTCCTTAAGGGAGCAGTACATCTTAATCCACCGGCACGGATAATGCATACTCAGTGGGATCTTCAAATGGTGCTTAACAGCCTGCGTTTACCGCCTTATGAACCACTTGAACAAGCTGATATTAAGAGTCTCTCGATGAAGACTGCTTTTCTCTTGGCTATAACATCAACTAGAAGAGTAGGTGAGCTTCATGCCCTCTCAGTGAGTCCACAATGCCTTAGATGGGGGCCCGAGTACAATCAGGCTACACTCTGGCCGAATCCAGCTTTCCGACCTAAGGTGTTGTCTGATCGCTTTGTGAATCATCCCATTCAGCTTGCAGCGTTTAATCAGGAGGCTTCCCAGACAGCTGTGTGTCCAGTGAGAGCATTGCGACAGTATGTGTTGAAAACTGCTTCGTGGCGCACTACTGATCAGCTGTTTGTCCGTTTTGATGCCTGTCAGAGAGGCTCACCCTTGTCGAAGCAAAGGTTGTCTCATTGGGTGGTGGATACCATTGTACAGGCATATGAGTCGGCTGGTCAGACAGTTCCAACGTCTATTAAATGCCATTCAACTCGGTCAGTTGCTACTTCCTGGGCAGCTCTACGTGGGGTGCCCCTTTCCGAAATATGTGCAGCAGCTACATGGACGTCACCTTGCACGTTCATAAGATTCTACAGGATCAATGTGGCCCCTATTCCTTTGATCAGTTCTGCTGTGTTAGTGGACAGTATCTAGGTGGGTGGCCCTCGTGACTTGGTTGTATTCGTCTTCCACTATGTTTGACCGTCTCTGGCGGTCTGTAACAGTGAAATAGAACGCCGGTTACTGGTGTAACCTTGGTTCTATGAATAGTGGAAGACCGCCAGAGTCTCTGGTCACTCGGACTGAGAGAATGACTTCAGAGAACGACCGTGACGCGAATGAAGCGGATATAGCTTCCAACACGTCATCGGTCAGGGTCACAGGTGACAAATCAATACGAGATTCTCGATATGGCTCGCGAGACGCGACTCCTTCCACTATGTTTGACCGTCTCTGGCGGTCTTCCACTATTCATAGAACCAAGGTTACACCAGTAACCGGCGTTCTTAGGCTTGTTTGAGATGCGCCTTGCCTCGCCTGAAATGTTTGCGAGAGTAGGCGGCTGCATTGAGAGGAGGAGTGAAAAAAGCGCAGGCAAGCCGGACAGATCTCTCTTCTCGTATTATAATTTAAAATTAAATTGCATAACCCAAAGAGATCGCACTGTCAGATAGTTTGGGAATATTCACACATAACATATATACACATAAAACATGATATTAGAGTTTTACAATCAAACATTTTAAAAGAGAACAATACATCACGGTTGTTTAAACCAATGAGCATTAAGCTGTGTCGTCAGCAAGTCGTTTCCCATCATGCTTTTGATCAGCGCAGTCAGTGGAGAGCAACTGCGCTCGACTGCAGAATCCGACACGTGCGCCTTGCGGTCGCGAGAGATTTTTGACATACGTCAGCATGACATCAGAGCCAGGCGGACCGCAGTTGGACACATTTCTAACCGGCATGCATCTCGCGCTGATCACCGGTGATCGATTCTGCGCAGATTTTGCTCATCTCAAACAAAAGCCTCTTGTCTGTATTGTGTTCTTGTGGACTTGTGAAACATCATCAGTCGCTGCCCAAGTACTGTCCCAATACACAAGTTTGCATTTTGGCAAGAACGTTAAAAATCCCGGAAGTGTTCTTGACACGCCCATTTTTACCGAGGATGCATAGGTTGGTAACTTGTGTGAACTTGACGGCAGAAATATCCCAGCATTCATTTCGGCATTCGAGGAAGGAGAGGCAGGTCAATACAGCAAGTCGTTTTTCTACAATTTCGTACGCTATTTCATCACTAAATTCACTTCTAAGAACATTTGATGCGAGAAATCAACTGTGTAGATTTCAAATATTGGCATTTTTACGAAAATTTATGGCGAATCGAAAATGTGCTCAAACGTTTTCGGAAGTGAGAATCTCCATAAGAATAACGGCCAATAATAACGTCAATAATTATCGTTATTTTTGGTAACGTTACTGCAGACAGCGTCTATGCGGGGTAGGTTTCCGTTTCTCGAATTATCCATTATCTTCTGCGGCGCGCTGCCATGTTGTGTGTCAAAGCTGTTAAGCCACTGGGAGACACGGCTCATTCACTGTGCTGCATTAATAGAAAGCCAGTTAATATAAAGTATTTTTGACTCTTTTGTGTTGAGATAACGATGACAAATTCCTCCAAACCTGGCGACAAGGTGAAGGTTATCTACAGGGACACATTAGACGATGTTTGCAAGGCAAGATATGATAAGAAATTGAGTTATTTCGATGGAAAGGATCCTTACAAAATGTCGAAAGAGGACTGGTTATGTAGGCTAATTCTGCGGCGTACCCCGATATTCAGGAAATGGACATTGTATCTCATCCACACCGTTAGTGCGTACACTTTTGACGAATTAAGAGGAAGAAAGTCTCTGGAAGCATACCATTATTTTGTTAGAATGTGCGAGTTAAAATTTTATGTGGTCGCATTTGTGCGAGTGCATGGTCATGTAACGTTACTACTCAGTTAAATTCACGCATGAATTCTCCTGCATTGAACTTGTTTTAGCGCCCGCCAAAGTGAATTTTTGTCCCGCCAAAGTCTTATTTGATCGGTGAGTAATGTAGATGAACTGGGCGCATGTTTAACTGAAAGAACGAGCAGATAGAGAGAAAGCCGGTCGCGCGCGCACACTCTCTCTCTCTCTCTCTCTCTTCGGAGCCAGGCGAAATTGTAAACAAAACTTCACCTTCTCCAAACTAAGCGCTGTCTTGCTCTCTCTCCCTCGTGGAAATGTTAGTCTGGAGCCCTGCATTGACGGTTCACATCGCTGTAGCCAGGCGGCTGATATCTGCACAGCCCTTATTATACGATACATTTAGACTCAGTGTCAAGACAACACCATCTGGGTAAAAAAACAACAACACAACGCTCCGAACTCATTTAGTGTAACGTTAGGAGAGAGATGGAGAGCAGGCACGGAGCGATGTGCTCCAGGTGTAACGTTAGCCTCTGCCTCTGGCTCGACCAGCTGATGTGGCCACAGAGAAAGTGATGAAGGTGGACAATCGTCAGAGTGTGCTTCTGCCCAGCCAACACCTCTCAAGGGCTTTGTCGATAGTAACTTAGCCGCCTGGGTACAGCGATTTGACAGTCGATGAGAGCTAGCGCATTTAGCTAGCCCATCTTGGAAATTATTAGATAAATTGTCACATCTCCAGAGCACAAAACCTCTAAATGTTCACAAGAGCAGCACTGAACATTAACTCGAGCCAAACGGAGAATAATCGTATGATTTTCATGTTCAGAATAATGCCGATTCAGGATATTATCATGCTCCGTAACACAAACGCTTGACACACTTGACACACAAGATGGCGCCGTAAGGAGTTGCGGGAGAAATGTGACGTCATCGGAAATCTATCTATACATACAACCGGCACATCCGGGAACTTAACTGTCAATTTCGTAACCGCCCCTTTTTAGGGGAAAACAAGCCAGACTTCCCATAGACTTCAATACAAAATAGCGGCACAAAACAACGTCCGTACACAGCCGGCAGACGTGTATAACTTCAGAAATCACTTAGATGAAATATGTCGAGTAATTATATGTCCACCCTGCTTTCCATAGAGCGTGAACGATACATTTATAAACTTAATTTGGGCAACTTAAAAACATGTCCCTTTCATTCTACCAGCGTCAAATTGGTCTAACAACCCCACCCATTGGCCAGAAGTGTATTACCCGGACATTTACTCGTACCTCATCGAGTCACCAGGTAGCCAGTGAATGATTTTACTTCGGTTTTAAGAAGTAAACATCTTTAAATGTATAATATTATGTCTTTATATTTAGAGTAGCTACTGAGTGCATTTTTCTGTCCAGCCATACAACTAGCCTGATTTAACTTTCGATAGCATCATCCGTAATTCATGATATTTCCATAACAGCAAGATATTGATGATGATGGCAGGCAGAGATGGGCATAAATACATGGAAATTGTATTTAAATTAAAATAAAAATACAAAATACTGTGTGGAAAAATTTAATTAAATGCAAATACATAATAGGGGTAGCCTACTGTGTGAAAAAAAATGTTTAAATACAAATTACATGTTTGTAAGGGTTAGTACACGTCCTCAATCTGATACTGTGTATGGCGCTCGCCGGATTGTTTTCCCCTAAAAGTGGGCGTGAACCTTTTCAGAGACGTCCTATGACGCTACGCCGGTTGTATGTATACCAGCAAGAACACGTGTGTACATCGTCTCAAACTGTCAGCAGCGTTCTGTGTGCTCGTCACCTTGTGAGTTCATTCTTCCAAGTAGCCTACAACTAGCAAGAGCGTTCTCCCCAAGAACACTTGTCCGTTCTTTGCATTCTTGGTTTTGAGAATCACACATAGATATCCCCCATTTAGCATGTTTTGTGGTTAATTTTTAATTAGTCATATGTTAAAAAATTATATACTTTTTAAATATTGTTTATCCCTATTATTATTTATGGGCCTAACAGTAAATTCATTATAATCAACATCTGCAAGTGTAAACTTTGAAGAGTAAAAATGACATAGAAGGTTACCTATTTCAACTTTATTAAAACTGCATTATGGTAATCCAGTTGCACTTCCAAAGTCATACATTTGTGAGAAAACAAAACAGGGAGTGGATTAACGTTAACTAGCATGAGCAGACATGAGAAATTTAGCAAAGAAACGTGAAAATGAGATGACAAATGAAAGGAGAAAAATAAACAGTTGTGCGAGCAGTTACAAACATTTTTTTTCTCTGTGGGTTTCCAAAAAAAAAAAGGAAAAAGCATTAACGTGCAGCAACAAGTAGGCTAAGTTACGCGCTGAAATCAATTACTCATCATTAAAGTCATTTTGGCTTCATACTTTTGGCATAAAGTTATTAAATATTTGTCATCATCATACCTGACCAGAAGATGTTCAAATAAATGTCACATTAGACATGGAAGTTGTAGGTTGTGTGAATAATTACGCATCTTATTTAGCTGAGGTAAATTAAACGCAATTCTCACGTATGGATTGCTCGATGAAGAATGAGAGACGGCCCAATGGTCAGTTGAAATTTAAAAGGCTGATTTTCGCGCTTCAGGGCAGTGAAGAGTACATATGTCGTCCAGTGGTTGTCCAGACACCCTAGGCACAACCTTAAGCAATGGCCCTGAATGGTGGTTCAATGTCAACATTGTGACAACGCTGTAACAACCTTTACCGCACAACGTAGTTAGAGCAACCTTTTGGCCATGTTGTTAAAACGTTGTTGGAAGGTTGGGTACGTTGTGCCAACGTTCTGTGTTTGCGAAATTCAATAATCAAATATTTCTGATAGATGTAAGATGACTGGGACAATCAGCTAATTCACTGTTGCTTATTTATGCAAAGCTTATTTTGCTATTGAATTGTTTTATCTAATGTAAAATCTAAAGGCTATCCTGTTTCATGCCTAATGTTCCTGGTTTCTTAAATTGCATGCAAACATGTTTGTTATCATAACGAACTTCGATACCACATGTGGCAATTACAAATATTACATTAAATGTATTTGCAAAGAGCTAGTAATTAACTATGGTTTGCCTACCTCCCCAAAAGACAACCTGTTCATGTTTGATAGTGTTCGAAATACTTGATTGTAAATAGGGCTGCCAACTCTCACGCATTCAGCTTGAGACTCAAGCAATTGTCACTTTGTTTTCACACGCTCTCACACCACACATTCATTTATTCACAGAGAAAAATCGCGAAGCAAAGAGGACATTGACACCGACAGACAAGACAGAGAAGGTTATTATTGATATGAAACAAATTCTCAGCTCTCAGATTCTGTCCATTTTATTAGAAATTCAAACGTAGCCTATTGTTTGTTTTGGCGCTTGTAAATGTGACATGACAGATCGCTGTAAGCGCCTCAGTTCCAACGGCACGTGAAGAACCGATCATCTCTTAGGTTACTCTAATAAACACGATTTGTATTTAGCAATATAGAGTATTTTGCTAAATATGTGCACTATATTACATATTTATTATAATTTTACTTATAACATTAAAATATTATGTTGTTATCATAATAAAAAACCGCATCATATTTAATTTGAGTTGTTATTTTTAACCTTTAATAATAATACCAGCTGACAGAGCTTTCTGTATGTTTACAGCATTAGGTGAGATTTTTTTTCTTGAGAAAAATTAACATGTATCTATACTTAGGCTAATATTTATCCAAATTAATCTATATTGAATCAAGATCGTAATCAAATCACAAGAATTTAATTGAAATCGTGAAATTTGTGTCATGCAATAATAATAAAAAAATAGCCTACCAGTCATTGTACCATGTAAATATTGTAACATGTTGTCACTGAACTTAATAACATTCTGTTTAGTTACCAAATGTTTTGACAATCATACACTTTTTTTTACCCCCATCCCCATCCCCCTCCCCCCCTCCCCCTCCCCCTCCCCCAAAAATACCTCCCCCTCCCCCTCCCCCTCCCCCTCCCCCAAAAATACCTCCCCTTTCTCAAATACAAAACCAGTCCCTATTTCATTTCTGGAAGCCGGGCTAAATGAGCAAGCACTGTTCCTGCATTCAGATATCAAATACTGACATTAAAGAATACATGAAAAGAACATTTCAGTAATCACACTGGTAACTTCCCCAGTCAACACGTGAGATCATGCGATGATCACAGTGACATCACACAATCCTCATACTGTGATCCTCAGCATGTGTGTAAAGCGTGAGCTCAACGTGAGTTCATCTGATCCTCATACTGTGATCCTCAGCATGTGTGTAAAGCGTGAGCTCAACATGAGTTCATCTGATCCTCATACTGTGATCCTCAGCATGTGTGTAAAGCGTGAGCTCAACGTGAGTTCATCTGATCCTCATACTGTGATCCTCAGCATGTGTGTAAAGCGTGAGCTCAAGGTGAGTTCATCTGATCCTCATACTGTGATCCTCAGCATGTGTGTAAAGCGTGAGCTCAACGTGAGTTCATCTGATCCTCATACTGTGATCCTCAGCATGTGTGTAAAGCGTGAGCTCAACGTGAGTTCATCTGATCCTCATACTGTGATCCTCAGCATGTGTGTAAAGCGTGAGCTCAACGTGAGTTCATCTGATCCTCATACTGTGATCCTCAGCATGTGTGTAAAGCGTGAGCTCAAGGTGAGTTCATCTGATCCTCATACTGTGATCCTCAGCATGTGTGTAAAGCGTGAGCTCAAGGTGAGTTCATCTGATCCTCATACTGTGATCCTCAGCATGTGTGTAAAGCGTGAGCTCAATGTGAGTTCATCTGATCCTCATACTGTGATCCTCAGCATGTGTGTAAAGCGTGAGCTCAACGTGAGTTCATCTGATCCTCATACTGTGATCCTCAGCATGTGTGTAAAGCGTGAGCTCAACGTGAGTTCATCTGATCCTCATACTGTGATCCTCAGCATGTGTGTAAAGCGTGAGCTCAACGTGAGTTCATCTGATCCTCATACTGTGATCCTCAGCATGTGTGTAAAGCGTGAGCTCAACGTGAGTTCATCTGATCCTCATACTGTGATCCTCAGCATGTGTGTAAAGCGTGAGCTCATTGTGAATGCTTCACACTCCGGTCCAGTTGGCGGTGGTAATGCACCATCTAAGCTGGTCTTCCAACCACCATAAAACATGTAAAGAAGAAGAAAAAGTTGTGCATGCATGGGGTGCTTCTCAATTCTTATTTGTGCATCCTCGTTTCCTCTCCTCGCTTCCTTTCCTCGCGTCTCAGCTCCGCCCCCTGTAGGATGCGAGGGAAGGCTGCAAGGAAAAGACGCGAGGACGGAGGGATCGAATGAAAGCTTTTTGTATACATTGGAATCCTTGATCACTCGAGCGTCACTTCATCGCGTCATCAGCAGCGCTCAGAGGATCTGCCCTCATGTTGTTGAAATTTGTTTATTTAAGAAATTCATAATAAATAATAATAAAGAAAGATACCCTGTTGAAATATGTGAGGTGTGTGGTTTATATAAACTGCAAAATTAAAGTATAAATCAAAATTATTGTGACCGATGTGAAGGGGGAGGAGTCGAGGAGAATTGATACGTGCCTCACGTTTTAGTCGATAAAACTCTTCCGCATAGGATGCACCTGTGTATCCTCGCTCATGACTCCTCAGGAAGCCTCCTCACTCCTCGATCCTCGACTCCTCGCGGTGCAATTAGAGAATTGAGATGTCCTTCAAGATGGCTGAGCTCGATCGGTTTCCGGGTCATAGGATGGAGGACGGAGGAGAGAGGAGACGAGGAGGGATATTGAGAAGCACCCATGGTATTGTTACACCGCAGAAATGGTGAGTGGCCTATTTACATACTTTTGGATGTGCAATGTGGTCTGGTCTTTTTTTTTTTTTAGCAGAGTACTGCTCACACATGCTACATGTGCACCAGCCATTTTACCTTCAGTAATCACACCAAAATTGCTAGCTGCAGCTAGTTTGCATATCAGTATTTGTGAATTGTTAGGCCTGTTATGTCAGATCATTACAACATTACTAACTTTATATTTCAATATATTATTTGTTTTTATTTATACTTATATTTCAATAATTAACAAGCGCTGTAAAACATCAGTAAGCAAGAATGCTGCACTGGTGGAATAGCGTAAACTATCATTGCTCTTTGGATAAAAAGATGAAGTACGCCTACTCTTAGACACTCATATTAAAGATAAAAAGCCTTATTTCACCACGCTATATGACTAGTTTTTTAACAACAACTTCTATCTGCGGAACTGTAGCTGTTTTATGTTAAAAGCCAACGTCACTTCCCATCAAAGCTCAAAGTGACTGACATTCATCCTCTTATTAACATAACAAGCAAATTTACCCAGACATCAGATGCAACACTACATCATTAAGAATGTAAAGTGTAGATCTACAAAAGTGTAGTTTAAAGTACTTTAGGATACACACTTTCTTTAGGATACACAACAATTGTCCAAAGAAGACTTCTTAAACAATTATCAAATACAGTAATCAGTGAGAGTGGCTAAGGTTGTCCTCTCAAACAAAAAGAAATTGTAAAAGGTTTATGTGTTTCATATAATGTTTTACTAATACAGAAGTTCTTTTTGGCCTGTTAGGATTTGGAAACAAAAATTAAGGCATTGAAAAGACAGCAACAAAAAGCTCGTAGAAAATCAAAAAAGATCATTTTGGCTCTTCAGAAAAAAAATGAAAACACTTCTGATAGTGAACACTCCTCCAGAGAACTTGAATCAGACTACTCATCAGACGACTCAGGAAATATGCTGAATGTTGTGGAGCAGCATCTAAATGAAGACTTGCAAGAACAGTATGATTCCGAATCACAACAGAATACCATAATTAATATGCAAGATCAAGTGCTATGGTATGAAATTGATAGACTAAATGATTCCATGGATGTTACCAGTGAAAGTAACTCAGAGCTAGCTTTGTCTCTGGAGAAAAAGCTGTCTGAGTGGGCAATGAAATTCAACATCTCCATGACCTCTCTCACTCATTTGCTTAAGATTTTGAAGGAACATGACATTGATGTTCCAGCAGACGGACGAACACTATTAAAAACACCTCCTTCTGGCAGTTTGAGAATAACTGAAAAATCAGGTACATTTTAACTTTGAAAATGTCCATGCACTCATTTGGCAATATTATTCAGAAATTTCACTGAACTGTAAAATCTTGTTTTTGATAGGTGGCAAATACACATATTTTGGATTAAAGGAAGGTCTTACGCATGCTCTGTCTGAGCAAGACACTTCAAAATACGACCACTTTGAGATTTCTTTGAATATTGATGGCCTACCCATTTTCAAGTCCAAAAACCTCACAGTGTGGCCACTTCAGTGTGCTGTCATCAACATTGATGAAGTGAAAAACAGTCCTTTTGTTGTTGCTCTGTTTTCTGGAGCAAAGAAACTAAATGATTTGGAGTTTTTGAGGGATTTTATGGAGGAGCTGCAAGAACTGAAGGAAACGGGCTTTAAAGGGAAGAGAATTGTCCTCAAAAACATCATATGTGATGCACCAGCACGAGCCCTCATCAAAGGAATAGTTCAGTTTAATGGCCGCTATGGCTGTGACTTTTGTGATGTAAAGGGAGTTCATGAGAGCAAAATGCTTTTTTTGTATAAAGGAAATCTCAGAACCAATGAGTCATTTAGACAGAAGACAAATCCTGAACATCACAAAACAGATAGCATTCTTTTGAATCTGGACATTAATATGATCAGGCAGTTCCCAATAGATCCCATGCATTGTGTAGATCTAGGAGTGACTAAGCGAATGTTGATGCTGTGGAAAGAAGGACCTTTGGCCCATAGATTATCAGCTGGACATCTTAGCACCATTACTTATTTTCATCAAGCTGTCCGACATCACATACCTCCTGAATTCAATAGGAAACCCAGGGGGTTAGATGAACTGAAGCACTGGAAAGCAACTGAATTCCGAACATTTTTGCTTTATACTGGACCAGTGATTTTGAAATATGTTCTCGATAAGGAGAAGTATATTCACTTCCTTTCACTTAGTATTGGAATGCGCATCTTGTACAGTGAAAACCTAATGGAGCATCGTGATTATGCAGATGAGCTGTTAACATATTTTGTTGAAAAAGGTATCAGCCTGTATAGCACGAGTTTCATCTCATATAATGTGCATTGCTTGCTACATCTCACTGGTGTTGCACATTACAACAGATCATTACACTATTGTTCAGCGTACAAGTTTGAGAACAATATGGGTCAAATCAAGAGGTTTATCCGCGGTTCAAGTGATCCACTGATTCAAGTAGCTAACAGATTGGCAGAGAGGCAAGCAATATCAAGTTCTAAGAAATCAAATGTTAACACTGGTACGCCAAAGACAAAAGAATGTTACAGAATGACCAATGATAGCTACTGCCTTATACATGGAGTTCAAGAAAATCAGATTTTTTGTGAGGTTTTTTGCAGAATGGAACCTTTGTACACTAAGCCATGTGACTCCAGAATAATTGGCATATTCAAAGGATTTCGGAATCACACTAAAATGTTACATACTGACACCACTCAACTGAGACATAAAGCAATCATGATACCTTTGTCATTGATTGATAAAGATGAATACAATGCGGTAGCGCTTATACCGCTCATGCATTCAGTTTGATTAGTCAAGTAAGTCAGTAAGGCAGGGTTTTTGCCTTTTTTATTGCATGTTATCCTGATTTTGATCCAAAGACTATGAATAATGTGTGTGTGTGTGTGTGCGTGTGCGTGTGCGTGCGTCTTTCAGTATCGAATTTGTTTATTCGGTGATGGACAGACATCTGTTGTACCAATCAGTTGGATTTTTTATGACAATGGAACATTGAAGTGTCGATGGACATCATCACTCTCAAACATTAAAAACAATTCTCCACCAAACCCTAACTGGAAGGTTTATGACATTGTGAAGATCGTTGGACCATCAATTGGTAAGAAATTGCAATAATGGTGCATTTGAATTGAAAATGAATGTGATGCTGAAATGTGGGTATAAGAACACAAATTCAAGTTGTTGTGCCTAATATAAGACAATCACAATTTTAGTTTTACATAAGTATTTAACATTTCTGGAAGATTTTTTTATCAATATTATGATAGGTGGTCTTATAAATGTGCTAATCATAATATATTTATGTATTCTATGATGAATAAATAGTTGACTGAATTTCCATTATACACATAGTATACATAAATTTACCACTTACAGGAGACTATGATCAAGCAAATCAATACATCTCAGATTACACAACGGGGATCTCAGCAGCAGAGGACTCAATTACTTATTCAATGACAGACCCTGCAGTTGTGGAATTACCTAAGAAGAGAAAAAGGAAAAATAAGCTCTGTGATGAAAGTGACATCAATTCAGAGACATCTTCCTGTGAAGGTCTGTATATATTGAAATGATTGGTATGCAGAAAACAATTTAGCCATAACTCTGTGATCATTCTTTATTTGTATATACTAAACAGATGATATGAACTTGAAGCAGTCAGGAAATGAAGTGAAGCAATCTGGTCTGAAGTCAAGAAATGTCCCACTGCCCAAACCTCCTATATGGTTAGCCTGTTTTAACTTTGATGTAGAACTTTGAACTTGCTAAAGCACTTTTATGTTTTTTCAATCAATTTTTTTATTAGTTTGTTTTTTTCTTCTTTTGAACATTAGTCAATATTCAGCTCATTCAGAAAGTTCAGTGTGACAGTGTTTTAACTTTTTAACTAAACTTTTATTTAATAAAAAATATTTTTCTTCTGCATGATCTATCTTTAAAGATACTCTTCAGAGAAGTGGGAAAAAAGATGATGATCCCAAGCCCACAAGCTCTGATGTCTCAGGTGATTTAAACATATACACACATATACAAAAGATAAATTCATGTATTAATGGTGTGTATAATGTGTTACTATGCAGAGGTTTTTACACTTTATATTGCCAAAACCCACCATATATGATGAACCTTTAGCTAAGGAGTAATGTTGGACATGTAAACCTGAAGATAAACATTTTTAGTTCAAATTTATTAGTTTTATAGAAGCTTTACAAAGAATTCTGTTTTACAAAGAAATACAAATCCCATACTACAGATAAAAAACAAATATAAACACTTAAATGTCTCTATCAATAACTTAAAAATGTGACTGTAACAATGTTTGAATATATTAATATTTATGTTTTTTATGAATTTTATGAAGACCCTTACAACCCTCTGGAGGCCTGTTGTGGGTCCCCTGACCCCGGTTAGAAAACCCATGCATTCATGTATTGATGTAGATTAAGCCACTTACTTCTATATCTTCCTCTCAGAATTTCATGATCTTCAACAACATCACATGACTTATAAAGAAATTACAGTGCAAACCAGGATACCAGGTGTGTATACATTGTTAATTCACTGTGTATACAAGGTTTGTTATGGCAAAAGATTAGGTGATCATACTAATTTTAATGTGATAAACAGATGACGTGCATTTAAAGAAGTCAAGAAATGCAATGAAGCGAGTTGGTCTGAAGACAAAGAATGTTCAGCTGGCCAAAACTCCCAGATACCATGGTGAGCTTGTGTTTTAACTTATCTAAGGAACTTAGCAGAATCAGCTTTATAATTTTATTTGCAGATTTTTAATGTCTTATGTCTTTTCTTGAAAGTAGTCAAGAGTCCACTTATTCAGAAAGCTCTGAGTGTCAAAACATCTGGTGAGTATGAAACACTTTTTCTCTTAAATTTAATCTGGTTAAGCTAATTTGATCATTCTAATTCACATTGTTCAGGTGACTGTCTGGATGATAACAATGAAAGCCCTGATGACAGTTATTTAAACTCAAGCCAGCCCAACCCAGTATTCTTAGGTGAGACAATAGATATTCCCTTTAACACATGCAAACACATCACAAGGTACCTTATAAGAGAATTTTGTGTCATGACTCTCACAGATACTCTTCAGGGAAATGTGGCAATGCATGAGGATGATCATCCCAAAAGCTCTGCTTCTTCAGGTGA
Organism: Squalius cephalus; assembly: GCF_949319135.1. Lineage (NCBI taxonomy): Eukaryota > Metazoa > Chordata > Actinopteri > Cypriniformes > Leuciscidae > Squalius > Squalius cephalus. The sequence continues at coordinate 22,700,078 of NC_137144.1, forward strand.
GTTATAATTTAATATAATTTATTGTGTATGTGTGTGTGTGTGTGTGTGTGTGTGTGTGTGTGTGTGTGTGTGTGTGTGTGTGTGTGTGTGTGTGTGTGTGTGTGTGTTTTTTTACATTGTACCAAATGTCCCCACAATTAAAGTGAACCACCTACATGTGCATTGTGGATAAAACGATCAGGGAAAAAACGGTTTAATTGATATAGAAAAATAGATATAGAAACAATATAACTGATTTAGATAAATGCAATTTCACTGACCTTATGTATGTAATTTTGATAACAGGGAAGGAACCAAAGGAAACAAAATGCAAAGTCACCATGGAGAAATTGTTTGGTATGTGATATATCAATTAGACATTATTTATTTATACAGACATAAAACATCCTTTGCTATATAACAATCTAACTTTACAATTTTTCAGATCTGAATACTAAGATACTCCAACAAATTCAAATGCTGGAACAGAGACAAGCTGTCATCATGAATGACTTGGCAAAAGTTAAGTCTGTTCTCATGAAGCGGGCAGAAGAAGATGCCCATGAGGAACTTTTTCAACAACAACAGTGCTCCAGCTTTGAAACGTTTGAAGCCTTCTGTCAGAGGCTTGAAGAAGACAAAAATTATCGAGAGCTTTATGTTAGTACTATATAAATTTAGCGTTTATTTGTACAACAAAGCCACAGTTTTTTTTTTGTTTTGTTTTTTGCAGCAGATACCATGTAAAAGAAATGTTGAAGCCTGGTATATTTTAATCATGACAATATTATGTATGTTTTTGTCAGGTACACTATCTCATCCATACTCACGGCAGCTCCAATATAGGTGAGATGGTGAGACAGGCTTTAAAAAGCATAGCGTCAGACAATGTTCTCTGTCTGTACAACAGAACGGGGAAAGATGGGAAGAAGGTGTTGCCACCTGTGCTCCTGACATGTTTGAAAAGTAAGTGTTTAAGTTTTGGTTTGTGCATCTGGATGCTGCTATAGAAATTGTAATGTTAACACCTTGCTCTTTGTGTTTTTAGAATGTGTCAGGTATTTTCACAAACAAAGTGAAATAGAGGTGAAGAAGCTAAAAGTAACCACCAGAACAACACCAGACGCGGAATGTATTCGCCAAGTAGAATTTTTTTTGGCCAACGCCAACACCAGGCTGAAAAGGAAACCAAATAAAGGAAAAAGCTGACTTTTTGTTTGATTGTTTTTATTGATGGAAATAAAGAATGTGGGTGTAAAAGTTTGAGTTAACTGAATCATTTTAGATAACAGTGAACTAACACAATTATTGCATAGTGGTGTTATATGGTGATCTCACAGTATGAGCACACAGTGACCACAGTATGAGCACACAGTGATCACAGTATGAGCACACAGTGATCACAGTATGAGCACACAGTGACCACAGTATGAGCACACAGTGACCACAGTATGAACACACAGTGATCACAGTATGAGCACACAGTGATCACAGTATGAGCACACAGTGATCACAGTATGAGCACACAGTGACCACAGTATGAGCACACAGTGACCACAGTATGAGCACACAGTGACCACAGTATGAGCACACAGTGACCACAGTATGAGCACACAGTGACCACAGTATGAGCACACAGTGACCACAGTATGAGCACACAGTGACCACAGTATGAGCACACAGTGATCACAGTATGAGCACACAGTGACCACAGTATGAGCACACAGTGACCACAGTATGAGCACACAGTGACCACAGTATGAGCACACAGTGACCACAGTATGAGCACACAGTGACCACAGTATGAGCACACAGTGACCACAGTATGAGCACACAGTGATCACAGTATGAGCACACAGTGACCACAGTATGAGCACACAGTGACCACAGTATGAGCACACAGTGACCACAGTATGAGCACACAGTGACCACAGTATGAGCACACAGTGACCACAGTATGAGCACACAGTGATCACAGTATGAGCACACAGTGACCACAGTATGAGCACACAGTGACCACAGTATGAGCACACAGTGACCACAGTATGAGCACCCAGTGACCACAGTATGAGCACACAGTGACCACAGTATGAGCACACAGTGACCACAGTATGAGCACACAGTGACCACAGTATGAGCACACAGTGACCACAGTATGAGCACACAGTGACCACAGTATGAGCACACAGTGACCACAGTATGAGCACACAGTGAGTGTGATGTGACCTCATATTTCGACCACAGTATGAGTGCACTGTGATTGTGCAGTGACCTCATGTTGTGAACAAAGTATGAGCACACAGTGAGAGCTCTGTGTGGTTACACTTTTAGTTCACTGTGACACTCACATTATGACCGCACCATGAGAATATTGTGAGCTCATAGTGACATCATTGTGAGATCAAATTGTTGACTGGGTCTATAACAAAGGAAAATCTCCAGAGAAGTCATTCAACTCATTTGATATTTAGAAGGAAAAATATTGATTAATACCTTGATTATAATCACTCATTATTGAAGCAGCAGTGGATTAAAAAAACAATGCAAAAAGCTAAAAATGTTTTTGTTTAAAAGCTGAGTGTCTGTTCTTTCTTTTGATATATTGCATATTCAGTTATTCATACAACAAAGTATTCTGGGGGCCATGACATTTTTGTGAAAACGATCAAAAATGCTGGCAGTGGCTGAAAAAAAAAAAACAACGCTGGTTGAAATGGTTAATAGCGTTTATTTTCATTCACATTTTCATTTGTAATAATGGACTTGGACAAGCATATAGGATGCGTTTATTTATTTTTTAAGAGAACAAATTATCAGAGACCGTCACTTCGCATTTTTAACACCACAAGAAGCAGAATGTTTGCTTTTTCCCCGCAGTGACAGAGAAGGCTAAAACGCAGTGACACTAAAACGCTAACGCAATATTACAAAATACAATAACGATTATAATATTAACCCTGACCATAAACAAGTATAAAAAATCAACTCATTTGACTTTCTGTATATCTGCCTGAGTAGGCCTATACAGTAGTAACCTGAGTGCTCTGTGCTGGTGATGATCTAAACGTTTTCTGTTTTTTGTCCTTCATCCTCCATCGCATCCGCACCAGTCCCTCATTTACTCCTCTTTTATAAACATCACAACTATATGGCTGTTTGAAGGAAATGACGTTCACGCCATGTTGAAATGACAGTAATTTCGAGGTTTTAACTTGTAACTTTGGTTGCAACTTTGGCCAGCCTGTTTACATTCAATTTAGACACGACTGGTTTCTGATATGAGCTTACATTAATTCCAGCCCCAAATGATTGTCGCTATATGCACTTGGTAGACCCTCTGGTTTTGATTTGCTGTGCTATTAAAATTATTTATATAACTCATGTCAGGTGGCCAACTGGCGATGATTATTTGCCAGGATCATTAACAGCTGTCATGGATGTTTTGCAGCACAAAATCTGACCAAACAGATATATAGGCTACAGGAGAATAATTTTCGTTTATTTTATCTATATGGCTCATTAGATCTAGAATTCCGAAGTGAAATAAAGTAGAGCTATAAGATTAGCCTACCTTTTTTTTTTTTACAAATTCAAATGAATTAACGGGAAAGCAGTGGCGGAACTAGAGTTTTATACATGGGGTGGCCACTGCTACTTTCGGGGGTACACAGTACACACACACAGTGGAAAAGCTTATGGAAGGAATTGGGTCACTCTGTTTGTGTCTATAAGTGTTGAACATCCAAAAAATTTGCAGAAAACAAAGCTGAAGCACCAAGGAGATAAAATACTGTAGCATGTGTCTGTTATGAACTGCTGCGTTTATTTACAAAAAACTCACATTTACAAATTTTTTTAATTTTTTTTTAATTAGATATAGCAGGCATCAAGCAGACATGTACTTGAAAAATTTAAACAATTGAATTGCCCATCAATATAAAATCTTATCCTAGGAAGATTTAATACAACATAATTCTTTCTTTATAATAATTTATAATTATTCTTTCTAATTATAATTATTTAATTTATAATTTTTTTGTGTTCATTTTTGGGTGAACTATCCTTTTATATGAACACCCAAAAAAATTGGGGACAGGATTTGAATAGTCTAAGTGGTTGTAAAAAAAATAGTCACACTCAGGACCTTCGGGTCCAAATGGACCCGCCATAGGAAATGAATGGGAAATTGGCAAAAATGTGACAATACAGAGTTTTTTTGTGCGTACAATCTACAAATCAGCCACGATTCCAGAAAAAAAGCACACAACAGTGAAGGGGTGAATCTATAAAACATCAAGAGTGCAAAACAGACACATCCACACACACACACACACACACACACACACACACACACACACACACAAACACACTTTTATACACATACACACTAATAAATTCAGATTACAAAAATCTGTTTTGAATTTTTAAAAATCACAGCTTCATCGGAATGTTACGAAACTAGGTGACTTTTATGGTATTAGGTATGTGAACACACACAAAAAATTGAGGTCATGATCCAAGCATGCTAAGTGGTCGTCACACTTCTGCTCTTTGGTCAAAAATGACCCCCATAGGAAATGAATGGGAAATTGTCAAAAATATGAAAACACAGAGGTTTTTTTGCGCATACAATCTACAAATCAGCCACGATCCAGAAAAAAAGGACTCAACAGTGAAGGGGTGAATCTCTAAAACATCAAGAGTGCAAAACAGACACATCCACACACACACACACACACACACACACACACTTTTATACACATACACACTAATAAATTCAGATTACAAAAATCTGTTTTGAATTTTTAAAAATCACAGCTTCATCGGAATGTTACGAAACTAGGTGACTTTTATGGTATTAGGTATGTGAACACACAAAAAATATTGAGGTCATGATCCAAGCATGCTAAGTGGTCATCACACTTCTGCTCTTTGGTCAAAAATGACTCCCATAGGAAATGAATGGGACATTGTCAAAAATATGAAAACACAGAGTTTTTTTGTGCATACAATCTACAAATCAGCCAGGATGCAGAAAAAAAGGACTCAACAGTGAAGGGGTGAATCTCTAAAACATCAAGAGTGCAAAACAGACTAAATCTGTTCAGGCAAAAATCACTAGAATTCGCAAGCCTTTCTACAGAGAGCTGTAAATCCACTAGTGGTAAAAATGTGCTATTGCGTGATAAAAATGCTCAGTGTGTCCACCAGTTGGCGCCCATCTCATTTCAAAAATTGCTTTCATGAGGCCTAGGCTTGACTCTAAAATGAAATACAGCTTTAATAAAAAATAAAATAAAAATTATATATATATAAAAAAATTATATTATATTCAATGGGAAAAAATGGGTCATAATTATTGCATAAATATTAATTATAAATCATAAAATTATCTCAAAACACCAAAAAAGAAAAGAAAAATATTAGGCCTATAAAAAACAAGTAAAAAAAAAAATATTAAGTTTTTTTTTATATAACGTTATATTAATCCCGAGTGTGACTGTTAAACGAAGGACCCCAGAGGGTTAATAGGCCTTTTCAGAATGTTTGTATAGGCGTCGAGTAACTTCCGGGTGGCAGAACGCGAGCGGCTTCCACTGACTAACTGAAGAGATCCAGCCGGCGACTGCAACAGTTAGGCTACATAGTTAAAAACATTGTTGTTGATCAAAGTTGAAACGATGATGAAAACGTGTTGTGTTTGGGGTTGCGCTGCCAGATATACAGCCAAAGGTGTAGGGTTTTATCGATTTCCTGTGGGTGAGGAGGTTATAGCGACTGACCGTGAGACTCACGCAGTTGTATGAGGCGCCACGTAGGATTTAAATCAAACTTCGCTTATCAATACATAACACACGTGCATATACACCTATAAATTACCCGCACATGTAGGCTATACTATTGGATGTTCAAATTACATATGAAATAGCCTACACGTGCACACTAATATGAAATTCATACCAATGTTAGTAATGAATGCATACACTTGTGAATATTGCATAAACTTGACGCACGCATACACCTATAAATACTCGCATACATATAGCCTACACAACTAAAGCATGCATCCACGTTTTATTTTGTATGCGCGAGTGTTTTATGGATGTGTATGCGCGCATCGAGTTTATATGTATGTGCGAGTGTTTATAGGTGTGTCTGCGTGCTGCGAGTGTATATGTATGTGCGAGACGAGTGTTTATAGGTGTATATGCATGGAAGTTTATAAGTATTTATAGGTGTATGCGTGCGTCAAGTTTATATGTAGCCTATATGCAAGTTATTCACAAGCATTCATTCCTAACATAATATGTATTGGTATGGATTTCATATTAGTGTGCACGAGTATTTCGTGTATTTTGTATGGGGTGAGATTTCGGTCACAATTCTGCGCGCGCAAGATCACATTTTGAGCGTGCAAAAGGGCATTTCGCACGCGCGTGAACTGAGTTTTGCGGAGAAATGTTCGTCTCGCAGATAAGAAAATATTGCGAGCGAACGAAAATCAATTTTGCATTTAAAATAAGTATTTGGATGTGCGCGGATGTTCTCTTTCGCGTGTGCAAAGTTTCACTTTCTTGCTCCTTTCATACCAGCCGTGAGCGCTCTCTAAGCCCAGACGGCTCGCTTGCTCAACACAACCCAGCGTTACAATATGCCATAATTCCAGCCAATCAGAGATAAGACTGCTAAATTCTGATTGGCTGGCTTGAAAACCAATCACAAGACTCCCTGCATCACCGACTGTGGAAGAGAACTAGTGCAGTTGAGTTTATTATTTATGAAAAATATTCAAAAACTTCACTGTAATTCACTGTATTGTTGGCAAATTCAGTTCACACATCACTGCTGTCCTGATGGTTATACTACAAGACTTATTTTGTATAAATATTGTTTTGCGTATTTTTTATGATTATTATTTATGAAAAATATAAAAAAAAAACTTCAATGTAATTCGCTGTATTGTTGGCAAATTCAGTTGACACATCACTGATGTCCTGATGGTTATACTACAACACTTATTTTGGGAAAAATATATATTTTAAATTATATATACAATTGTAAATGTATAATTTTTATGATTTTTATGAAAAATATTCAATAACATAACTGTAATTCACTGTATTGTTGCCAAATTCAGTTCACACATCACTGCTGTCCTGATGGTTATACTACAACACTTATTTTGGGGAAAATATATTTTAAGTTGTATATACAATTGTACATTTATGATTTTTTATGATTTTTATGAAAAATATTCTAATTTACTGTATTGTTGCCAAATTCAGTTCACATATCACTGCTGTCCTGATGGTTATACTACAACACTTATTTAGGCAAAATATATATTCTAAATTGTATATACAATTGTAAATGTAGAATTTTTATGATTTTTATGAAACATATTCAATAACTTCACTGTAATTCGCTGTATTGTTGCCAAATTCAGTTCACACATCGCTGCTGTCCTGATGGTTATACTACAACACTTATTTTAGGGAAAAATATATATTTTAATTTGTATATACAATTGTAAATGTATAATTATGATTTTTATGAAAAATATTCAATAACATAACTGTAATTCACTGTATTGTTGCCCAATTAAGTTCACACATCACTGATGTCCAAAGTTATTGAATATTATCATAAAAATCATTAAAAAAAATCATAAATTTACAATTGTATTTACAACTTAACAAAATAAGTGTTGTAGTATAACCATCAGGACATCAGTGATGTGTGAACTGAATTTGGCAACAATACAGTGAATTACAGTAAAGTTATTGAATATTTTTCATAAAAATCATAAAAATTATACATTTACAGTACAATTGTATATACAATTTAAAATATATATTTTATCAAAATAAGTGTTGTTGTATAACCTTCAGGACAGCAGTGATGTGTGAACTGAATTTGCCAGTGAATTACAGTGAAGTTTTTGAATATTTTTCATAAATAATAATCGTAAAAAATACGCAAAACGATATTTATACAAAATAAGTCTTGTAGTATAACCATCAGGACAGCGGTGATGTGTGAACTGAATTTGCCAACAATACATTGAATTACAGTGAAGTTTTTGAATATTTTTCATAAATAATAAACTCAACTGCACTAGTTCTCTTCCGCAGTCGGTGATGCAGGGAGTCTTGTGATTGGTTATCAAGCCAGCCAATCAGAATTTAGCAGTCTTATCTCTGATTGGCTGGAATTATGGCATATTGTAACGCTGGGTTGTGTTGAGCAAGCGAGCCGTCTGGGCTTAGAGAGCGCTCACGGCTGGTATGAAAGGAGCAAGAAAGTGAAACTTTGCACACGCGAAAGAGAACATCCGCGCACATCCAAATACTTATTTTAAATGCAAAATTAATTTTCGTTCGCTCGCAATATTTTCTTATCTGCGAGACGAACATTTCTCCGCAAAACTCAGTTCACGCGCGTGCGAAATGCCCTTTTGCACGCTCAAAATGTGATCTTGCGCGCGCAGAATTGTGACCGAAATCTCACCCCATAGGACGATGGCTCCACCTTTTTGTGGCACCGCAAACTCAAGTGTTGACAAGAAGAAACAGCTGCTCTTCAGAAATATCCTTACATGAAACAGGGCACATTGTTGGCAAAGGGAGGGACAAACATATACTATTGATTAGATAAACCAACACTGCTGTAGTGCTGTGAGTTTCTATTGACACTGCCTCATTTGACATGAATGTTGCGTATGTACTGTGAGTCAAGACTGCAGTACATTGACTCGTTAATCAGAAGTGCTGAGTTCAAGTCAGTTCAAGAGTAATTCCTGGGAAAGTGTAAATTCTGACCATTGAGTTGAGGACAAAACTTTAGATTTGACCAATTTACTACAATTTACAATCCATATCAAATTCTGAATGTAATATGTAGGCTTAGAGAAATTATTAACATTACATTATATAATATATACTGTGGGGTTCAAAAGTCTGAAACCACAAATGAAACCTGAAAATGAGAAATATAAGAAATATTTAAGATTCTGTTTTTAGGTCATTCATCAATTAATGAAAGAGATATTAACCAGATTGGTACCTTTTGCTTCCGTCCCGTTCGTTTGTTTTGTTGAACTGAAACCAGTGTACATTCGTGTCTTTTGTATCACACTCTTCTCTCCCTTTCGTTTCATTCAAATGCAAATGGTGCGATGTTAAAGGGATAGTTCAACCAAAAATGAAAATTCTGTCACAATTGACTCACCCTCATGTTGTTCAAAACCCGTAAGACTTTTGTTCACCTTCGGAACACAAATGAATATCTTTCTGATGAGAGCTTTCTGTCCTTCCATTGACAGCTACACAACTACCACTTTCAAGCCCCAGAAAGGCAGTAAAGGCATCATTAAACGTAATCCATTTATGTGACTCCAGAGGTTTAACCTCAATTTTACCAATTTATTTACAAAACTTTAATCTCCAATGCGCGTTCAGGAGAGCCACAATGCATGCGTGTTGTTGACATGAGATCGGATGTTGTTACGTGTGCACACGTAGGTGATTCATATTTTGTTAATAAAGAGGTAGGCTAAATTATCATTTTTCCCCTCCCCTGTAGGCATTTTCATATGTAGCATAAACTGATCATTTCATATATGTTTAGCATAAAATGTTATTATTATTATTTTTACAAATATCCTGTAAAAAGGAAAGTAAATTTTAAATTTCATCTTAAAACATGTAGAGTCTTTGTAATTTCATCATTGTGAGAGATTTGGATTAGAAGTGTTGGTGTGTGTGTTTTTTTTTTTTTCAGTGCATTCACTGGCACTTTTCTGAGAAAAATCCAGGGGACTGTAATTGATGCTCTTTATTATGCTTTATTGTGATTTTAATTCATTTCATTGGAAGGAAAAGTACAGTACATCATTATATCATGCATTACCAGAGAGTCTAAAGAATACAAAAATGCCCCCTTCAAGAACCCACTAAATAGATTATTCTTAGAGTTAACTAATACCCCTATAGATCAAACCTCAAAGGAAAAATAAGTGGTGCAATATTTGCCAAAATAATTTTAGCCATTAATGCACATCAATAATTAGCTTAAATCATTGTTATTGTCATTTTCAGCTATATATTTTAAAATTGTTGCTTTTTATTGACAGATTTTTGAGTCATCTTTAAATCAGCAGAAGTCAAGCAGGATCTTTTATCCAGAGTTCTTCTGGTCCACACACTCGGTAGGAGTGCATGTGCAGCTCTCAACATATGTGTAGTTATGAGGGATCTCAATGCTATTGGCACACTTCAGCTTCACCTCTCGACTGCTGGTTTTGTCCTCTCGACAGCAAGAACAGCTGTGCTTCATGATGTTCTCTTCCATTGAATACCTGTGCAGGATTCCAAGAAAACACCAGTCATATGAGTGTAGATCAGCTTGATGTGAGTTTATCCTATTATACGGTATCATGAATGCTAAGGTACACTTAAAAATTACTTTATGTTTATTACAAAGTCTTCAGAAAGGAAGTCTGACAAAATATTATGCCAACTATGTCAGTATAGTTACTCTATATCTCTAGGACTTTAAAATTAATCTTAGAATTGGAAAGAAAAAAGAAAAGAAAAATGTGTGTGATTAATAGGTGTGTAATGCTCTCACATTGATTTGGTGTCACAGTGGCCAGTGCAGGAAGTGACTTCTACATTATCAATGGAAGTGCAATTATTGACATGCAGACGGGTGAAGTTCTTCTCAAGAACACAGTTGCTGTGTTCACCTGAGAGATAATGGAAGCAGGTAAGCTTGTGACTCATGAACAGTACATGCGTTACATTTTAGGGCCTATTATGTAATTTTTGATTTACTTAACATCTGTTAAATGATCTGGATGTGAAAGGTGGACACAATTATTTCAACATAAAAAATATTGTTTGAGTCAGGGTGTTAAGTATAAAAATATCTTACAGATTTTGCAACATCCATCTGTGTCAAATTGTATTGTTCCCTGTAAAGACACAAAAAAATTAGAATAGAAAACGCTATTTAAACATTTCATTCACATGTTCATACTAAAAAGTGTTTTCTTTAAAAAAAAAAATTGAATCTAAGGTTCAAACAGTTAACACTGCCATCTAGAGAATTATTGTATTATATTGTAATCACCCTGTTTTACTTTATTTCTTGTATGAAACACAAAAGCTGTTATTTATAGCAGAAAGCTGGTCTTTTTAGTACAATGAAAGTAAATGTTGACCATGGCTGAAACTGACAACTGAAATGTAGGTCTTTTCCTCACACACTATAAAGAAGAATTAGAATAAAGCACACAAGTTGTATGATTTTTTTTTTTTTTTTTTTTATCAATCGTGCTAAGGAGCCCCGCAAATGATATGTGGGGAAGAAATAAATAATTATTTATATTTAAAAAAAAAAAATATTTATATATATATATATATATATATATATATATATATATATATATATATATATATATATATATATAAAATATATATTCCAATTTCCAATTTATATATCGTGGCCATGAGTTAAGAAATTGTTCCCACAATTTAATTTGTCCCCTCGTTTTAGTAAATCATGGACACGTTAAATGAATTTGTTCCCTCATTTTTTATTTAAATAAAACTAGGGAACAAATTATTACAATGTGGCCACGATTTAGTAAATCGAGGTAATGAACAAGTAAAACATGCTGAGGAATTAGTAAGTTGTGGGAACGCATTGTTAATTAGTGGCCACGATATACATATATATTATTTTTCACACGTCATGTACAGGGCTCCCCTGACATCCCATAACTTGACATCCCCTGAATTTTCCCCTCTTTGATATACTAAACAAACCCAACTGCAACTATTGTTTTGCTAAATTAGGTGTATCTCTTAGGCTGTGTTAATTGTTTTGAGAGCATTGACCTTAGTCTGGAGAAATGTGAAAAAGAAAGTTAAGAAAAACAGTGATCCTGTACTTCAAAACCACACATCCAAACTTAAGCACTAGCAGAAAGCAACAGTTAACATAAAAGACAAGCTTACAGGCACACAGTCCTCTGGATTAAAGTCTGGGCATTTTTTAATGCTCTCCACAATCACAAACGAGCCATTCACTTTATTGCAGGAACCAGTCGTACATTTGAACTTGTACCCCTCTCGATCCTAAACAAAAAGACAGAGGCTAAATGAGGATGTATACTTATACTGTATACTATACTTTATCTGATGAACTGAAAGAATAAAGAAAACATTGAGAATGTTTTACACTGTACCTGGAGAGTATGTATGGTGTTGTCTGGCGCAGCATAAATACAGCATTTTTGTTGACATAATCCACAGCACTCTCCTTCTTTTTTCACATATTCATAGCACTTGAAGTGTAAAAAACAAGTTTATAGTTTAATAATGTCATAGTTTTCTTTTTTCTTAAGAAGATTGTTGTGCTTCCAGCCCCTGTTCTTAGGAATCAATTGTCTATGAATATGATATAATGGCTCATGCTGTGTTTGCTGTTGTGTGCTGGTGAACAAATCTAAATCTCCACTTTAGAATTAATTCAGAAAAAAAAAATTGCATCAGAAAGTGACAGGCATACAAAATATATAGAAAATAAGTGTGTCGTGTGGATTTCAATTCTACTTACAGGAGCACAGTCACTTTGACTCAAGTAAGAGCACATCTCAGAGCGCCTGTCAATCATAAGTGAGCCATTGATTTCACGACAGGTAAGTTTTTCACATTTGTAACTGTGGACTTCTCCAATCTAACAAAAGACAAATATACACCATGAAGATTGAAGACCAGAATAGATTAAATGTCTGCTGAACTGAAAGAATGAAGAAAAGTCTGAGAATGTTTTTAAATGTACCTCGAGAGTCTGTCTGGTGTTGTTTGGTGCATCATAAACACAGGCCACTTGTGTACATTCTCCACAGCACTGTCCAGCTTTTTTCTCATATTTAAACCCCTTCGAGTGAAAAACAAACAATTTTATACAGACTTTTTAACCAGTACTGAGGTGATGTTAAAAAGAAGATTATCAGATAAGAAAACAAGAAATATAAAAATAAACTGTTTGAAAGCAACGGCCAAAGTAGAAACAGAACCAGTGTAGATTTAGAGATTCTACTTACAGGATCACAGACATGTGAACCGCATTCTGTGATGTCCTTCTTAATCCCAATCGAGCCATTAATTTTATAGCAAGTAACAGTTTCACATTCATGAGTGTGGACTTCTCCAACCTGACAAAAGACAGATAGACTCCATTGAAGAACAGAACAGACTGATCAAGTAAAAAAAATTAAAACAAATACAAGAAACTGATCATTTTAATGCATTCGCTTGATTAAGTCAGTCTTCCATCTATAATAGTTCATTAATATGAAATGAACCCAGCTCACCTTATATTCAGTGTTATTGTACACACAGACGTCTTTAGGCACTAAACAGAGAAAAAAAAAATAATGTGAATTGCTTATAGAAAAAATTAACCCAAAAATGGAAATTCTGATAGAATTTACTCTCTCATATCATCCCAAAACCCATATGACCTTCATTCTTTTATGGAACACGGAAGAAGAAAGAATGCACTTTTCCATCAATTGGCACATGTTATGTGTTATGGGTTGTTAACAATTCTAACAACTCTCAGTCATACGGGTTTGGAATAACACGAGGGAAAGTAAATGATGAGAGAAACACGTTTTTTTTGTGAGTGTGTGTGTGTGTGTGTGTGTGTGTGTGTGTGTGTGTGTGTGTGTGTGTGTGTGTGTGTGTGTGTGTGTGTGTGTGTGTGTGTGTGTGTGTGTTTTTGTGTGTGTTTTTTTGCTTTCTTGGAAAATACAGAAGTTTTTTTGGCAAACAGCAAATGATATTTGAGTAGGAATCAGTAAGAAAATTTGAGACTTACCACAGGGTGGACAGCAACTGTCTTCAGTTCTATTTGATGCTAACTCGTATCCCAAATCACATTTCTTCCCAAGACACTTCTCAAAATCACAAACTGAATAGGTGAAGAATATTTATATTAATATTGTTGAATGTATTGAATCATTTCTTTGATTCTTGGATGTTATTGGGTCAAAGTGGAAGAAACATCAAGTGGTTAAATGCTTATTTGATGTCTATGATGACACCAGCAGGTTCAAACTATGTGAAGGAAGTATTTATATAGAGCTTTTATTATGTACTGCTGTACACCCAAAGGGTATATCAGGGGGTCTCTTCTCACCCACCACCTGTGTGCGGCATTCACCTGGACAGCCACAGTGCAACTACGCTAGTATGCTCAACACACACCAGCTATAGGTCGAGCAGAGAGAGTGATGGAGCCAATTCAATGGATGGGGATTAATATTACGATTATTATAATTATTATTATTATTATTATTATAGGACATGATTGATAAGGGCCAATGGAAGGAATTTGGCCAGGACACCAGAGTACACCTCTACTCTTTACGAGAAATGCCATGGTAGTTTTAATGACCACAGAGACTCAGGTCCTCGGTTTAACATCTCATCTTAAGGACAGTGCCTGTTTTACAGTATAGTTTCCCCATCACTATACTGGGGCTTTAGGACCCACACAGAAGTTATGTTAATGTTGTGAGCACCCCCTGTCTGCCTTACTAACACCTCTTCCAGCAGCTACCTAGATTTCCCAGAAGATCTCCCATCCAGGTACGGACCAGATATGGCTGCAGCGTACCAGATGAAACATTTGTTTAATTTTAAATGTCTTTTAAGTGCTTGTGTGTTTTGAATTCCCTGTTGTTCTTGCCCATGCACCATGTGAGCAATTACAAACAACTTTAACTGTATTGAAACTGCTGCTCAAAAGATTCTCATCAGTGACTATGTACATTTATATGTCTGTCAAACACATTTTTTAAATCTTGAATCAAGAGGAAACCCTATATCAGCTGTCTTTGACTCTTGATCAATCCTTGATGACTCACCACAAGTTGGACAGCAGTTTATAACTATGCTTTTGTATCCGTCACCACAGGTCTCCGTAGTTGGACACTTTAAAGGCTCTTTCAAAAGCGTGCCATAAGTACTGCATTTATGGATCTCACACTCATCTGTCCATGTCTCCCCAAGCTGTAGGAGAAGATAGTTGATAGTTAGTTTTATTAATTTTAGTTAGTTATGATTACAAATTATTTTGAAAATGTGTGACTTCTCTGACTAAAATTAGTTAAGATGCCTCAAGTTTGGTCATACGCAGGGGTAGGGCCACAGCTAACAGGGCTGTTGGTAAGGGGGGGAAAGGGGGGAATGAGGGCCCTGGACAATGATTTCAGCCAAAAGGGTCTGAAGCAATAAACAGGACCAGGGCCCTGGAAACTCTAGCAACGGCCTGACAGCTAAGATGTTTCTAAGACCATGTACTGCTGTCTCAATTGTTTCTTTGTGCAAGGCACAAGTGACATACCTTTCTAGGTAATCCATTAGAGTCAATGCAATCTACATAGATGCAACAAAAACAAAAGCAATCAAAAATATGAGATAAAGGTGCATTTAACTAGCAAACAGAGAAAGTAGACGAAGTAACACTTCTTACCGCAGTAAGTTGTACACAGACTTGATGTCATATTAACCCGATATTGGCCATCAGGACAGTAACAACCTTCTGTTACAGTTTGGTTACAATCTTTACATTCATTCTCCCCATACATAGCATTGTACCTAGTTGAAAAGTACAATAGAAGTAGAAATTTTTAAGATAAAGACCAGAGCATTCAGTATTATAATTATAATACAACAATAGTAGTATAATACAAATACAATTATAATAGATATGGACTGATAAGGATTATTACGATGTACTGCAGGATTTTTCCACTTTAGGTCCGCATGCCTTGTAGACTTTGTCATTGGGGCACTTGTATTCTGTTACAGAAATCAATGACAAGAATCATGGCCCTTTCAGTTCCAATATTTCAGTATCATGAATTACAACAGTGAAAGTACAATCAAACGTATACACACACATTAGACACATTAATGTTACTACAATCGTGAATGAATTTGTGAGTTTACCACATAGCCCTTCGAGGATAGGGGAGCTTCTCCACTCCACACAGATAGACGTCTGGCCACATAGCTGTGCATAGGCCTCCACACTGGCACAGGCAGCAGACTCATTTTTCAATCTGAGTACATCATATTTACATGCCTCATAATAGTCCCGATAGGGAACGCCTTTATGGCAGCTGTTAAACATACTGTTGACAAAATGCAAAATTGTGAGCCCCAAATAAATTACATTTCACTTATCTTAGTAGAGCATAAGTAAAAAAAACATGCGAATTGTATTAACATCATGATTTAATTCTGTTTAATAACGCTTTTAATAGAAAACTCTGTTACGAACAACTCTGTTTGTCCTTTGCCTTACTTGCTCTTGATGACTTCACAGACAGTTGGAGGTGGTACTGGAGTAGGAGTATGTGATCCTGGAGGAAGAGGTGGAGGAGGAGGAGGAGGAGGAGGAGGTGGAGGTAATTCACATCCTGGGGGGACCATCCAAAACTGTGCCGCATGCTCACATGATTTGTCGATTGTTCCATTAGGGAGTCTGCAGTCATCTGTAGTGCTGTTGTCACAAACCCCTTCAGAACAACAGAATTTCAAAAAGTTAATGAACAGAAGCACAAGCCAAACTGTGTACCTTGATGGATAATTTTCAGCTGCAATAAATCAGGATAGAGAAGTTACTTTACTGACCAATTCAACAACAACCAATATACACTCAAAAAATGAATTTTTGCCTCTTGTTAAATTTAATTAATTAAAATAAGCAAAAGTAACACAATTGTTTAATATTTTGTCACAACTTAATTTAATTGTGTTCAATCAACCTAATATATTTAAAACTGAAGTTTACTTAATTTATGTGTGTGAAAAATGAATCATTTTTGTTGACAACTAACTGGGCAGTGGATCTGTAGTTCCCAGCATGCTTTGCAAGGGACTGCATTAGGAGGGTAAATTTAGGGATTAAAGTGTTATTTTATGTGTTTTTCTGTAAATGGAAAGATGTTGTTAGTTAAAGTTAGTGTTTAATATTCACTAATGTTAGAAACTTAGAGGACTTTCTGTAATGTTTTTGAATTTTGTTGTTACCATTATGCAGAAAAGTGGCGACTGTGTTTAGTTTAGGGCTGTGGGCCTTAGTCTATACATGCATTAAACCTCTTTCGCAGACCTGTAAAAGTAATATTCAATATTACTCTGTAAAAAGTGGGTTTAGTTAAACTGAACAATAGTAGCTCCTATCATTGGAAATAACTGTAGAGTCAAATAAAATAAAATTACAATGTGGCGATGTTAGGCAGGGCAAAAATTAAATGTAGTCAACCTGACAAAACTTAGCAGGAATGACTAAATTAATTTAAGTTCATACAACAAGATTACAACAAATCATTTCAAACAAATTAGATTTTGTTGGAAAAATGTAATTCATTTTCGTGGAAAAGTTTTCCTTAATTTAATTAAGTTCATTCAACAGCTTATTTTTTTTAGTGTATATTCAGCCTAAATTTAGCTACTCTTTTAAGAATTTTTTTTTTCTTGCTGAAGGTAGTCTTCTAATTAAAATGAGTTCTATCAACTTTATGCTTCACTTGAGGCATGTTGATCTTTGATGATATTTAAAGTCTGATATTAAACAACTATAGATCTGTACTCACCACATTGTCCCCGAGTATTATGATGGAAGTAGGAGAACGGGAGTTTGATTTGGATGGTCATATAACTGACTGTAATTAAAGTTTTGATTTCAGAGATGTTCAGAGTCGTTTCCATGCCAGTAGTGGTGATGATAATGCTTTCGTTTATGTATGTTGGCTTCTTCATTACACCATTAACAGAGACCTAAGGGAAATATTTATGATGAGCAGATCTAGTTTTAAACACTTTTTCAAGAGACTTGAGTTTTTGTAAACAAATTTGTTTGAATAAACTTACATTGGCAACTTTATTATTGTTACTTGTCAGCTTGATTACGTAGGATTTATAATACACAAGCACATACTCAGGGCAAGCAAGATTATTTTTTGTATCACAATAATAGTTTTTAGCATGGACACTGATATTGTATTTTGGGATGATTTCTTCAAACAAAACATAAGTGCAGTTTCCTTGAAAAGTATAATATTGTCCATCAAAAGTCCTATAATGAGGGTCACCCCAGGAACCGCATGCACCTGTTGAATCAGAAAACAGAGATAAATATAATGCACTGCAAAAACAATGTAATTCTTGATAGCACTTTTAAATTTGAACAAAATGAAAAAAAAAGAAGAAAAAAAAACTCACATTGACACTCGTACTTATAGCAGCAGCCATTGTTATAATACACCTTCACAGGATCAAGTTCATTAACACAATTGGGTATTGCAACTATTGGCTCACATTGTACAGGCTCTATGACGACTTTTCCATCTTTGCACGTTTTGATAGTGCATGCGTTTGTCTGTTATAAATAAAAGAGTTCAGAAAAATGTACTGTTTAAACAAAGATTAATAAAACTGGATCCTAGTTCATTTCAGGTCTTTTTTACCTACTCTTAAAAGAGTACAGTAATAAGTTATTTACACATTACACTGAAATAATAAACAAATAGTATGTTTTAGTCTTTATTACTCGCACCCATAAATGATTTTGGGAGTTGAGCGCGCCTGCTCTTAAAGTAACACTAAGTAACTTTTCAACCTTTATAATATATTTCCAAAACGCTTGTGATGGTACATCGACTTAAAATAGGTTGAATGACGCGTCTGCCATAGCCTGACGGGGTTTGTATAGTTTTTAAAGGAGAACTTGGTAACTTTTTTAACTTAATAAAACTGTCTAGAATTCATTTGGATGGTTAAACAACCTGTTCTGGTGATACTGGTGACTTTCCCCGCTCCCCCCAGCGTTCCCAGGCGGAAAACCAACCTTGCAACTTGGGGACTACCGTCCCGGCAAGATAGAAATTGGAAGTCTCGTGAGAAGAGAGAACGAGAACGAGAACGAGCGCAAAACACGAATTGCTTTACGGCAATTCGACATAATGCATGTATGATGTATTACCAGATTACCCACCTCGGTAGACATAGCTCCACACGATACAGTTGGCTTGCTCCGATCAAAACAAACGCACATGAGCAGCGGTAGAGAGGGGGAGGAGGCCGCCGCAAGTGAGTTTTTTACGACCGTGTTGTGAAATATACGCCCCCCCACAGCTGTAGGGGGAGCTCGTGGGGAAAACATGCGACAACAAAAGGAAAAATCAGCGAAGAAGTGAGTAGAGTTCACTAGAGTTGCCGAGTTCTCCTTTAATCTTACTTTTAAACTTCGGGGTTCGGGTAGTAACACCCGCGCTCAAAAAGAACTACAAAATTCGACTGCTTTACGGCATAGGCTACCTCACTTCCCCCAAAACGTCCTCGCATGCTGTTGGACTTGTAAGTATATTGCTTATACTGTATATCACTCGGACAAGCTTTCACTCGTTGGTGTGAGCTAAAAAGCACCTGGCGTTCTTGTTGATGGATTAGTAGACATCTTCGGAGGCTAGCTGTGCTTGTTCGATGTCCGACGATTTGTAACGCGTTGTGTTTATTCCCCAATCGAACTCGTGTAACTGTCTGTCACACCACGTTCTACCGTCCACAGCATTACTTGATAGACAAAAATAGGACAAGAATGAGCATCAAACAGAAACAACCCGCTTATGGTGTGTTCGAGGCGCACATACAATACAGACTGCATAAAGTTAAACAGGGCGCGCGCAGCTCTTAAAGGGGCCACACCTTATTTCCACTCGTTACAGCTTCTATCCGACTGAACAGGGACCGGTATAAAGGGGCATCAGGCTCAGGATCAGTGAGTGAAGAGACTGCTGCGTGAGTGGTATTTACGACAGTAACGTTAAATACAAGTAGTCCACAGCGACTCTAGGGGTCGTTGTTTGACCAAAACGGAAATCCTACATAATGGGGCTTTAATACTATCTTAAGACTGTTTTTAGTCTCTCTTCTTACCGTGCGGTTGTCGAATTGAGTCTGATTTACAATTTGGCAAGAAGAGTTGCAATAAGTAGTGTAGCACTCCTCCTGTAGATGGTAAATTGTTGACCCTGTAATTACAATGAAAGGTTTGCAGAGGAGACAAAAAAAACAACAACAATTTAAACTTCAAAACTGTATAAAAATCATGTAAACTTCAATGTGACTGTAAATCAATCTGATTAGCAACTTTACATGGACTGCACAGATAAAATAAAAATAAAAAACTGCCATAAAAGCAGTACTTACCTGCTGGGTATTTTACATTTTTATAAGTGCAGTAACATGGTGTAGGAGTAGGAGTGGTTGTGACTCTAGTAGTTGTAGAGGTGGCGGTAGATGTTCTTTTTGTTGTAGATGGTGTTGTTACAGTAGTTGTAGATGGTGGTGTTACAGTCGTAGTGGTAGTAGGTATTGTAGGAGTTGTGGTTGTGACCGTGGAGGTAGTGGTAGATGTTTCTGTTGTTGTAGATGGTGGTGTTAGAGTAGTTGTAGTTGTAGATGTAAATGGTGTTTCCGTTGTTGTAGATGGTGGTGTTAGATTAGTTGTAGATGGTGGTGTTACAGTAGTTGTAGATGGTGTTTCTGTTGTTGTAGATGGTGGTGTTGTAGTTGTAGATGGTGGTGTTACAGTAGTAGTAGTAGTAGGTATTATAGGAGTTGTGGTCGTCACTGTAGTAGTTGTAGAGGTAGCAGTGGATGTTTCTGTTGTTGTAGATGGTGTTGTTACAGTCGAGGTGGTAGTAGGTATTGTAGGAGTTGTGGTTGTGAGCGTAGAGGTAGTGGTAGATGTTTCTGTTGTTGTAGATGGTGGTGTTACAGTAGTTGTAGATGGTGTTTCTGTTGTTGTAGATGGTGGTGTTACAGTAGTTGTAGATGGTGTTTCTGTTGTTGTAGATGGTGGTGTTACAGTAGTAGTAGTAGTAGTAGTAGGTATTGTAGGAGTTGTGGTTGTGACCGTAGAGGTAGTGGTAGATGTTTCTGTTGTTGTAGATGGTGGTGTTACAGTAGTAGTAGATGGTGTTTCTGTTGTTGTAGATGGTGGTGTTACAGTAGTAGTAGTAGTAGTAGGTATTGTAGGAGTTGTGGTCGTCACTGTAATAGTTGTAGAGGTAGCAGTGGATGTTTCTGTTGTTGTAGATGGTGATGTTACAGTAGTAGTTGTTGTTCCAGTGCAACACACACGTATTAGATGATTATTGCATATTTTAGGGTAATTTTCTTTGTTTGAACAGAAGAGTCCGAAAGATGTATTGCACGACACTATTTGATCGTGCATCCAGTTCTCGCCTGTGATGTTTTCATTGTTATAATTTGTCATGCATTCAATTTCAGATGGATTCTCACAGGATATATAATGCAAATTCCACAATGTACTGATTAATTCAATTTCCTTTCCTCTGGGACTTGGGTCAGGTTGGCTGTTGTCAATCCATTCTGACCAATTACAAGCATGTGGTGGTGGTGGTGGTGTTTCCGTTGTTGTAGATGGTGATGTTACAGTCGTAGTGGTAGTAGGTATTGTAGGAGTTGTGGTTGTGACCGTAGAGGTAGTGGTAGATGTTCCTGTTGTTGTAGATGGTGGTGTTACAGTAGTTGTAGATGGTGGTGTTACAGTAGTAGTAGTAGTAGTAGGTATTTTAGGAGTTGTGGTTGTGACCGTAGAGGTAGTGGTAGACGTTTCTGTTGTTGTAGATGGTGGTGTTACAGTAGTAGTAGATGGTGTTTCTGTTGTTGTAGATGGTGGTGTTACAGTAGTAGTAGTAGTAGTAGGTATTGTAGGAGTTGTGGTCGTCACTGTAATAGTTGTAGAGGTAGCAGTGGATGTTTCTGTTGTTGTAGATGGTGATGTTACAGTAGTAGTTGTTGTTCCAGTGCAACACACACGTATTAGATGATTATTGCATATTTTAGGGTAATTTTCTTTGTTTGAACAGAAGAGTCCGAAAGATGTATTGCACGACACTATTTGATCGTGCATCCAGTTCTCGCCTGTGATGTTTTCATTGTTATAATTTGTCATGCATTC